>NW_010399505.1:32678-33140 GCF_000710305.1 Buceros rhinoceros silvestris
TTAGCTGCAAATCCTATTTCAATCATAAATTATTCCCTCCAGGATGAGCACCAGACATGGAGGTCATTGTCCACCCAACATCCCCCATTGAAGGTTTTCCTTTCAGCTTCAGATCAGAACTAACCAACCTCACACCCCACCTGGCTTTCTTCTCCTGCCCTGGCTAGCTAAGCAAGCGTCCTCGACGTAGCTTCTCTAGCGTACGACTGACACTTGCCCAACAGCAAAGGAACACCCACGTCATCACCCAGCTGTCCCTCACTCCGAGGCAGCACTCGATGCATTTCAATCACAGTTAAGTAGCAGAAAGAGTAAAAAAAAAAAAAAAACCACCCAAAACCCCACAGGCAGCCTTGAGCTGGGAGCGTGGGGATATCATCAGCCGAGGAGCAAATCTGAGATCCTGCGCTGATAGCAGACACCAAACTGGCGAGCCAGCAGCTATCCCAGGGACTGCTTTCA
>NW_010399505.1:33267-38570 GCF_000710305.1 Buceros rhinoceros silvestris
ATTCCTGCCCGCTCCTGCTTCGCAGCTAGAACTGCATCAAAGAGCACCTCACGCCCGATACATCAAACGGTGAAGGATTGCCAAACTCTAATTAAGGTAGAATTAGAGTCGTAAGCCAGCACGCATAAAAATAGCTCAGGCACAGGTGGCTTTTCCGCACTCGCATTCCTCACATCGTGCCTGTGCGGTGAGCAAAGTCTCCAGGGAGGGATAATTTCCTGAGGCCACCCAATCCACCTCCTTCCCAGCATCAGCTTTTCACATTTATTGTAATTATTTCCAGGTTCACCAGCTCAGGAGAGCAACAGGAATTTGGTGCAGGGTCTGACCGATCATTCCTCCCCAGCTGGTTCCACACAACTGACCATTTTTTCCTCAACAGCCATTTCAGGTGTTTCAAATGTTGTTCCAGAAACACCCAGCCCCTCTCTGACTCCCTGAACAGGAACAGGAGATTCTTGTTGGTTTGTTCTTTATTTTTGTAGCCTTACAGCAGTGTTACTTAATTCACAGATCCATGTTACAAAACATCTCGGAGGGTCAGGCTGTGCTTGAACGCGTGAAGTTATTCACGTTTCAGGCTGGTTATCAGCCCTGGAAAAGAAAGCACTTTCCTCGTGGTGAGTCCATCCCTCCCATGTGAACCAGGACGCGTTGCTGCCGTTTCACTTGAATTCCTACGGCCTTCAGAAGAAAACCCTTTTTAAAGGAAATTAATTTCATTAAGCCAACTTTGAAGGAAGAAACAACTGAAAGCTGAGAAAATGGGCACTGTGTCTCCTTGGGGTCCCACGTCAGGATTTTTCCCATCAGAAACTCACTGCCTGGGAGCATTGCTAGCTAGAAACAGTATTTCCACGTGGCAGTCACAGAGGAGATAAAACATCAATGACAGTCAACAAATTCCATAATTTTAAAGCGCTTTCCCTTCCCAACTGCCGCTGCTGGCGGAGGGGAGCGTTTGGGGCTGTTCCCAGCTCGTTCATAGTAAATAAATCCCTTTTCTCTCCATCTGCTGCACTGGAGGCAGCACGGCAGGTCCCCCTCTTCCCCGCAGCACTGGAAATCCCCGTAGCACCATCGAAGGCCAGGACAAGGTGCGGGCTGGCCAGGGGGTTATAAATACTCCTACCCAAGAGCCAGACATGTCTGGGGAAGGCACAGCCTCGGTGGGGGCATAAATCTGCCATTCGTCCCACACCGGTGCCAGAAGCAATGTCATGTCTCAGAAATATGAGTATGCAACAAAATAATTAGAGAAACTAAAACTAAACGTAACTCCTGGGTAGGAGCATCGCTCTCCCTCGCATCCCTCCCAGCAATCGCCTACGCTGCAGCAATGGAACGCTCTGTGCAGAGCACCTGGAGGTACAAGAGCAGGAAGCAGTTCTCAATGCGGGAGCCACAGCACCAGAGGACGAGGCTGCACCACGGGCAGAAACAACTTCGATGTTCCCAATAACGTGGGGTCCAGCCACATCAATCCCCGGCAGGCTCGAGGCTGTGGGTTTAGTTCAAGAAGCACCATTTCCACAAGGGTCTTCCTCCAAAAGAGCTCTCCTCTTCCTCTCCTCTCCTCACCACACTTTGGATGTAAAGGGCACAGCAGGGCTCCCTCAGCATTTGATCCAGCAGCGTGTGGGTTGGGGTAATTAACTGTCCCTATGTGAGAGAAACTCCCACTGCTAATTGCTCTTGGAGAGAAGGAATTTCAATAAAAATCAAACTCCAAGAGGGTTTAAGGACCATATCTTTGAAGGACAAGACAGGAGACCTTTATCCACCAGGATACACGGTGTTTGTGCAGCATCCTCGGGAACTGCCGCAGAGAAATTAAAGGTCATTCTTTTTTATTGTTTCTCAGAAATGCAGCAGAAATATAAGATTTTGAGTACAGAGGGGTGATAAAAACAACAAACTATGAGAGCTGGAGAGTTCACAACCACTTTGTTTCTTGCTATTCTTCATGTAATCAAAAAAGGGAGGCAGCACAGCTCGTGCAAGGGGTGGAAAGAGTCCCAGTGCCACGCTGCTCACCAGGAGCTGCATCTCAGCAGCCCTGGGGACCACGAGGCCACTCTGATGGAGGAGGAGGAGGAGGAGGGTTTTCCTCTCTAGACCTCCTGTTCAGGGTGCCAGGGGACAGGGCCACAAACCCAGAGACGCAGCTCGGGGCAGCAGTGAGGGGTCCAGCAGCAGGACCGAGCAGGAGGCAGCCACAGGGCAACCCAGTCCTGGCTGTGCTTTGCCAAGCCTTTGCTCCCTTGCACGGTGCTTAAACCGGTACTTGTCCCTTCCTGCACAGCCCCTTCCGGACCATCGCCCTACTCCCTCCAGACTGCCCCGCAGAACAGCAGCGGAGGGGCTGGGAAGGGTTTCTCGAGGCCATGGGAGGGAGAAGGGCTGTCCCGGCTCCAGGCTGGCAGCCCTGCCCCACCCTCGCTCCACCGCCTGCTCACCCCATGTGCCCGGCCCGTCTCCCTTCCTCCTCTACGGGCTCCCACCTGCGATGTGTTTGCAGGGAACTATTTTCCACAATCCGTCTGCCACTCCACAGCCATTAGCATCCTCCCACAATTTGGGCTGTCATTTTCTCTAATGATATATTTAAGGAAAATGATACCACTCCGCCCTGCCCCTCCCCAGCCATTAGCATCCTCCCACAATTTGGGCTGTCATTTTCTCTAATGATATATTTAAGGAAAATGATACCACAGGCAAAGCACTTCTCAGTGATTATAACACATGGCAAGTAACACCATCAGGCGTGAGTCAGCCGCCGGAGCCGTGTTTTTCCTCAGCGCTCCAGCTGCCGTCTGCTCTCCCCGGCAGGAATGGCAGAGCACGGCTGTGCTCAGCACGCTGAGGCCGCGGCGAGAGGGGCCGGGCTGCTGTGCCCCCAGCCCCGCACCCCCACACGATGCCCAGCACATGAGGCTGCCCACAGAGAGATGTCCCACCAAAAAAACCCACCAGGCCGGGGGGGTCCTGCCCCACGTAGGGCTCTGGGTTCTCTGGCAGCCAGCCTATCTTTGCCAAGGGATGATGCCACCAGCCCAAATGGGATGGGGGCTGCAGGGGAACTCCTGCATGTTCAGATTTTACGGCTGAGCTATAACGACCACACGGCGAAGCTCAGGGACCCTGTTGTGCTTCCAATCCAGCCAGCCTTGGAGCTGCAGGGCAGACAGAGGCCAGTTTGAAAGCCTGAACACCAACAAGAAAGAAAAGAAGAGATAAACGCGGCTACCCAAACAGATCCCAAGCACAAGGGCATCCCAAAGACACCGTTAAGGCTCCCTGAGGGTTCATTTATTGCCATTAAGTTGATGAGCAGCTCTGTGGAACCCAGAGACAGGCAGCTGTCACGCGCATCTCACTCCAAACAGGGTTTTCTCAACGGCAGGTCCCCTCGAGAGAGCTGCCAACTGTGCCTGAGGAGCACAGTGCTTGCACATCTCACATAAAGCGACAGGAGGGGAGAGAAACGCTGAATCTCATTTTAATAGCGGTGACTGAGGCCACCAGGGCAGACAGGTCCACGTGGGACCTCCAGCACATCCCCTGCCTGTGAACACACAACCTTCCAGTTTGGTTCACCACCTCCAGCCCCACACAGTCCTGCAGCTCCTCTCCAGCAGGTCCTTTCTCCTGCAGGTCTCTGCTGGAATCAATGCACTGGGCAGATCCAGCCGGGCCTTTTTATTGCACTGCAACGAGCAGACTTGAGACCTCTGACTTTTTGCCCAAGCTGCTCCAAGCCAGCTCTAGAGCAGTAAGTCAGAAAGTGATGATAGAGAAAACAAAGGTGAAGATCCTGCACAATAAATAAGTTAAACAAAGGAAATCAGAGGCGGGTGGGATCCTTCTTGGCCTGTTTTCAGTGATCTCATGGTTTCAGCAGCAGCAGCAAGGTGGATCGCTGCACTCAGGCATCTGCTGAGCACCACGTTCTTCTGTAGTTTCTCAAAACTCCAGATCACGGGCACACATTTGGCTGAAAAAACCTCAACTTTGATTAGAAAAGAGTAAAAACATTTCAATATCCTCCTGGCATCTCTGATGTAAAATGTACTGAAAAGTACATTTTAACTGTCACGCTGAGAGGAGCAGCTTGAGCAGGTGACAAAGCATGTCAGGAGCAAACCTGGCTTGATTGAAGCCGTGGTGGGGTGTGGGGAGCTGCCTCCCCGGCTTTGGGAGCTGTGAGCTGGCAACATCCCTATGTACAAACCTCCCTTTGCAACTTGCTCACAGCGGCTCAGCAGAGGTGATGCCCACAGGAGCGATGGTCCCACCAGAATCCGGCGGCTGAGGAGGAAGGAAGGTGGGAATTAGGGACATGCAGCTGCTTCCAGGCAGGATCCTGCTCAGCAGAGGTGGGGACACGGGGGTGGGCTGAGATCTTTGCTTTGGGGAAGATCTACCTCCGGAGAGAGAAAAGGAAGTGGTTAAAATCCCGTTCAGGAAATTGTACTGGTGGACCCAACACACAGAAAGTCGCTCGTGCCTGGTTTCCAGCGCAGCTCCAACCTGCTTTCCTTGTGATTCGTTCTCCCTTCTGTTGCCTTGGCAAGTTTGGGGAGACACATTGCCGGCAAAATCCGGCATCCGCCGGGAAGAGACCCTGCGGATCCCAACCAGCGCAGATGGAGGAGGGCTCTCGGCCACCTCCGCCCCCGCTGTAGCCCCCCGCTACAAAAATCACTGTGTCCAGCTGATCAAAATAACGGTTGTCCTCCGTGCGCTCTCCTCTGGGTCCTCACAGCCTCGAACCATGGTGGGGGGGATATGCCTTGCTTACGGCTTTCCCGCGCTCCCCCTTCCCGTTGCTCTGCAAAGTTCTTAATTAGGGAAGGGGGCGGCGGTGAAGGCGTGGGCTGTCAGCACGCTGAGGGTTCGCCCTTCTTCAGGATTAATTTCTAATGCTCAAGTCGTTTAGAAATATCAAAAGGATCGGGAGTGTAATTTGGAGCAGCGTGTCACTAAATAACAAGCGTGTCGCCAGGTGGGTTTCAATCAGATCAGAGCAATTTAACCTGCAAAATAACATGTTGCAGTTCTGGGAGGGATGGAAACGTCTCCTTTTGTCTGAAATACGGCGCTTGTGTCTCTCCCCCGGAGGTGCTGTTGCCAGTCACTCCCGGTGCAGAAGGCATTATTATTATTATTGCTAAGTGCTGTCTTCTGCTGTTTTGGGGAGAAAAGGCAGAGTTTCCGTCGGGCTCGGCAGTCGCTCTGCGTTGTTCTATTTACGAACACCGGCAAAAACGGGGCTGGGCAGCGCCCAGGCGGTTTGCCGC
>NW_010399505.1:38585-41481 GCF_000710305.1 Buceros rhinoceros silvestris
ATTATTATTATTTCTAAGTGCTGTCTTCTCCTGTTTTGGGGAGAAAAGGCAGAGTTTCCGTCGGGCTCGGCAGTCGCTCTGCGTTGTTCTATTTACGAACACCGGCAAAAACGGGGCGGGGCAGCGCCCAGGCGGTTTGCAGCGGGCAGGCTGTGCCAACGGGAATGCTGCTGGGGCTCTCCCAAAAGAGGGATGCCAGGTTTCCCTGGGAAGGGAAGGAGGCAGGAAGGAAGCTGCGGAGACCAGCCACCCCCAAAACAGGGGGCAAAACACAGACCTCACCCGGACAGCAGAGAGCTCGGGGGGTGCTTTCCTCCAGCTTTTTCATGGTGTTTTCAACAAATGCCATGAGGAGAATACACAGGAACCGAGCAGGGGGGAGTGCAGTGGTAACCAGGGTCAGCGCTGCTCTTCCAGGCAGAAGCATCTCAGGGCATCACTGAAGCCACGAGCAGGGGGTTTTGGAGCAGGAATTTCCCCTCCACACAGTGACACGCTCATTTCACACCCACCCCGGCTCCATCGCAAAGTAAAATATTGGCCGGAATCAAAGATCTGCCCCAAAACGAGCTGTGGAGCCTCATCCCCCATCAACGCCAGGACCGCAGCACCATGCGCATCCCCCGCGAGACCCCGGGGAGACGCTGCTCCCACCGGCTGCAGGCAGGTGTGGAAGCACGCTAATGAGGCAGGACACGGCTGATTTGCATCCCAAAACGAGCTTTGGAGCCTCATCCCCCATCAACGCCAGGACCGCAGCACCATGCGCATCCCCCGCGAGACCCCGGGGAGACGCTGCTCCCACCGGCTGCAGGCAGGTGTGGAAGCACGCTAATGAGGCAGGACACGGCTGATTTGCATTTCTATGGCCTTGTTTGGATCAACGCAAATTTTATACGCTGCGTTTCGGGTGATGAGTGTGCGCCTGCACCCATGCGTGACTCTGTTCCGCCCCATCTCCCCTTGGGCTCCCTCAGTCGAGCTGTCTGAGAGACAAAGCCAAGCTTCAAGCTCTCCTAACGACCTCCAGAAATAGCAGCGGCTGCGTTAGAGGCCAAAGAAACCACCCACCACGGAGCTGAATGGCAGGAGCCAAGGGCTCGCGGGGTCTGGCTTGGGGACCTCGTGGGTCACCGGCTGCTGCTGTCTGCTCGGTGAAGAGCTGCTTCTTCACGGCCTCCCAGTAGCTCAGTCCTGGAAGGGCTCCCCATCACCAGCCAGGCCAGCCCCACAAGACCATATTCTATTTTTCTGCTTTACTGTTTCCCAGAGCATCTCTGTGCACGCAGTGATCACCCTCAGAAGGGGTTATATTAAGGATAAAAAGCTGTAAAGGTATCAGGATTGGGATTGCTGGGACAGAACCACCAGGATCCTCTTCATCATTTCCCACCTTCAGCCCCAGGGGAGGAGGGAGGTTTTGGCAGGGCTGGCATGCGAGCAGGGCTGACATCCAGGTCAGCATTGGGTTATGAATCACAGAATCATTTAGGTTGGAAAAGACTTTTAAGATCATCAAGTCCAACCGTTAAATACCCCAAAGGAAAGAAAAAATAAAAACCTGTTTCAGTGCAAGCTGTGAAAGGAGAGAAAAAAATCTGATCTGGCAGCCCAGGAGCTCTGGAATTCAGGATTAAAAGCATATGGCTGGAGAACGACCAGAGGAAATTATTTCCCAGCCAGGCACTCAAGGAGTAACTGGCTCGAGTTTGGGGTAAGCCCACAGCTTCAGCCCAGCCTCTCCACTCCCACGGTGGCATCTCAGGTCGGCCGCCCTGGGATGAGGGTGAGAGCCAGGTCAACTCTATTCCTTTCCCAAGAGGAGAGAAATTTGTTAAGCAGTCAAGGAAACAGAGACGTCACCGGCTCTCTGAGGCAAAACCACCCACAACATTCAAGTCTCAGTGCTTGGACTGAGCAGCTCCTCATGTCTTTGACAGCCTTCACCTCTTCTTGGTGCACCCAGGAGCGACAGACAGGTCTGGAGGATTACAGCCATGGTACTGCCTGGGAACTCAGATTTATTCCTGCATGCCTCAGGCACTGAAAGCAGGAAATCACAGCTCATGCCATCGTGTAGCTGATAGAAACGCAGCCCCGGACGTCAGAGAACACCTCAAGAGCAAAAAGGCAAAGCCTGCTCCTCTCCCCAGCTGCTCCCCGTCCCACCCCTACCCACAGCCTGGCCCTGCAGACAGCAGAGCAGGCAGGGAGGGCGGCTCAGCAGCACCAAAATGATCCCAGTTACAATGAGCATAAGGTACACGAGTCACTCACAGCATCTCCTCCCCAGGGGCTGGCAAAGGAAGATGAGGCAGGAGCTGGGAATTGCCCTGGGTGCTCTGGGAAGCGGAGGAGCAGAGCAGGGAGATGCCATCAGCAGGACCACTCACTGCCCAGACCACCGCAGCACATCTCAGCCAGGAGGAACTGCCAGCAACCACCACTCCACCGGCACTGCTGGCTGCTTCCTCTCCTCTTCTTCCTCACCTCCGCCTCCTCCCTCCAGCGCCATGCACTCCCTTCCCTCTCCTCCGGCTGTTTGCATTCAGGCAAAGTTAATGAAAGCAAAGAGGTTCCCCAGCTGCTCCTCGCCAAGCACATCCTGGGACTTCAGAATCCAATTAGAAGTGCTTTGGTCCAGGCTGCAGACTCCTTTGCCGTGCAGGGGAGTATTTGCTTTAATTATTTCGATTTGTTTTATTCTCCTCTGTTTCCTCTAAGATCTTTCTCCCTACGAACTGGCAAAATAAGTACTTTCTACAGACAACTCCAGCACCAGTTGTGCCTAATTCTCTCATCAGAATTAACTGCCACAAGCCTCTGGCTGGCTGGGCTGAAGACCTCTGTCCAGATCCGCTCCTGGGCAGCATGTGGCATCGCCACCTACTATGGG
>NW_010399505.1:41542-51508 GCF_000710305.1 Buceros rhinoceros silvestris
CCCCCAAGCTTCTGGCTGGCTGGGCTGAAGCCCTCTGTCCAGATCCGCTCCTGGGCAGCATGTGGCATCGCCACCTCCTATGGGGCACCGGGGCCCTAACACCAGCCGCTTCCAACATCACTCGCTGCTGGCTATGGCAGTGGGGCCATCCCAGGCCGCGGCTGCAGATTCTTGCTGAAACACTCGTTTGGAGGGGTCTGGTTGCTGGGAGGGATGGGGGATGTTCCACAGCCCAAGGCCCAAGCACAGCACTGACAGCTCAGCACCGTTACCTGCACCGCTGGCTCAGCCCACCAGCAGTGACTTCGTAATGCAGCCGTGCTCTGTGTTAGAAGGTGTTTCCAGCACCCACATCAGGCACGGTTCAAAGCCAGATAGCCACCAAAACCCTTCCAGAACGGCCAGGAGCTCCAGGCTGCTGTAGGCAGGGTATACCCGCCGCCCCACAGCACTCACATAAGCTATAGCCTCATCCACCGACCTCCCCAGCTATCAGAGGGGAGAATCCCCCTTCCAGCACAGCCTTCACACCTCCAGCATCCCCCTGCTCTGGCAGCATCGGGATAACAGGAGGCTGCTGTAAAAATGGCTTGAAACACTCGGTAAAACACACCGGAGTAAGAGTTACTGTAAATCCTCTTCTTCAGCACCTCTTACTTCTGTCTCCTGGTGGACAGATTTATGGCTGGGATAATCCAAGAAGCACCTTTCCCACCTGCCAAGAGGAGCTTTAAAGCCAGATCTCCTCATTTCTGTTGGAGATCCTCTTCAGAGCTAATAACTACCCCCGCCCTCCACACCCCTGCAAATATTTTACTGCCACTTGCATTCGGTCTTAGCCCTGCTTCGCTGCTGGTGCAGGGTTTAGCCTGCTCAGGATAATCACCAGGCAAGTGACATGTTCTGTTCTCATTTTTGTTTGTGAGGCTGATGACAGAAGTAAAATCACATCACTGTCACGCCCGATGCAGACGGGTTTTGTACAAGCGCTTCCCTGCTCAGCCCTGCCAGCAGAGTCATTTCTAATCCTCCTCATCCTCGCTCCTCCTGGGGGATGCAGGGCAGCTTCCAGAGCCGGGGCAGATTTAAATCCCTGCCTCCTGGAGACCCTTCCCCGCTGTGCCAGAATAGGGTGGAATAATATCTTTTGATTTCGATGCCCTTGGCTTTGAAGACTCCCATTATTGGAGCCATCTGCCCACCAAAATCGTCGCTGGGCAGAGCCGGGCACCCACCTCCCAGCTCTGAGCTAACACTCCACTGCTAGAGCCACACTTCTACCCAAACATGCTGTTAGAGATGGTAGGAAGATCAGATGGCAAGGAGGAAAAAAAAATTAAATTCCCTTGAATATTTAATATTAATTGAGGAAGTGAATGGGAAAGTCGGGTACACTCTGCACAAACACTTAATCTACCAGATGGGCTGGAGCAATTCTAAGCAGTGGGTTAGTAAACGCCTTAAGAAGAAAATGAATGCAGGCACAGAGCTGCATAAGTGGCGTCCAATAAATACTTCAATCAACATGCATTAAAGACCAGAATAAAGGCTATTTACAAAATTTCAGTAGGTAAAAAAAAAAAACAGTACGATTTTAATGAGACATGAAGGCTAATTAGCAATTGGTACTTCACAAGGCAGCAATAGCTGATGGAAAAGAAAAACGGAATGTGCCCATCTGGAAGCATCGCTTCTGTGTAACTGCATTTTTCTTACAGCATCGTTCTTGAAGAGTTTCCACCAGGAAAAGGGGCAGGCAGAGCGTTTTGACTCATTCCAGCAAGAAGCACCACTGCGGTGGAGGCAAGGAGGAACGGCCGGGTTTAGGCTGCCCATCCTCAGCGGCTCAGGCCACCTGCCCAGCAAGGACGGTCAGAGACACGAAAGGATGCTCCCACAGCTCGTGGGCAAACTCATCCTTTCCACAGCAAAAAGCAAACATGGGGTTAGATCTCAAATCTGGAGACACATTTCTTCTCTCCGTGGTAGACAACCTGCTTGTCACAGCCTCCCCTCCCTTCGGAACTCGGTAAGAAATGTCCCATGTCGGGGGACTGACATGGGTGCTGAGGCAGCCAAGCGTGGTCCAGGCTAAGGGGCTTCTCGCCATCCCCCCCCTCCCCATTTTTCTGCACCCACCTGTGCAATCGTCAGCTTATCACTGTTTGGAACCACGCTGTCACCACCCAGAAAAGTTTCTCCACAGCAGGAGCAGCGCTCCCTGCTAAAGAGGAGCCACCCAGGACGCTGGGAGGCTGAGGCTTGTTCTGCTCTTACCAGGTATCTACATCTCACACAGGGAAGATAATCCAGAAAGACCACAGGCCCCTGGCAGCTCCTGCTGCTTGGGCATCCTCTCTTCAGGGGTCCTGTCCTCACCACACCAAGGAACACCTTGTGCTCTGCACGCTGCCTTGAAGGGACAGCTCTGCCCTCAGCACGGATGACAGCAGGGTGCTCCTGCAGTGTAGGAGGACATCATGGTAACCTTGAAAACCTCTCAGAGAAACAGCAGAGAGGCAGAAAACCCCTCTGGGAAACAAAACGAGTCATCTAAATTAGCAGAACAAAAGCTACAAAAGCTGTTGTTGAGGCAAACCTGTGATCTCATCCCCTGAGTCACGCAGCAGTGCCTGGAAAGCAACGCAGGCTCTGCCTGGGCACCTCTTCCCTTCTACTGCTTCTCCTGTTGACTTCCCAACAGCCCAGCAAAGCCCTGGGAGATCCAACCCTAGCCCTCCTACCCAGAAACAGGTGCCAGCAGCAAGCAAGTCTTGTTTTCACGGGAGTGAATCACTACCTGCATCCTTCCCATGTACCTGTGATACCCAGCAACCCCCCCATCCTTTCTCCAGAGCTGTGACACGATGCTCCGCCAGCTGTTAGAAGCTGCCCACGGGCATTATCCCTCTTTGGATAATGCAAGGCTTCCGGCTGATGGATGCCTATTATTATTGATTGCAGCGTATAGAAAAATTATTCAATGGGCACCAGGGTTCGTGTTGGAAGAAAGAAGTAGGACTGTGAAGACACAGGCAAGTTTGAAGGGGGAAAAACACTAAGTCACGGGGAATGCCCATGGGGCATCAGCTGTTCTGGGAGTTAAGCGGGGTGGAATGCAATCCTTCAAGAAAAGGTTAAAATTAACATCCTGATTAAGTTACAGCTCGCAGAAACAAGGTGAAAAGGGGGATTTGAGTAAGAATGGAGCCCTGGGGAACGCTTGGATGTAAAGGTTACAAGTCTCTCATCTTCCGCCTCTTCTATGAAGGAAACTACACCAGCACCCAGCTGACTGGATCAGTACTGGATCCCAGCTGGTTGGCTGGGCCAGCATCCTCCGAGCTGGGAAACAGAGAGAGGAAGAAACGCTCCTGAGCAGATGGAAGCGGAGGAACACACAAGCATGACATTACTCCGCTTCTGCAGGCTTTGCTCTTCAGAAGCCTTTCACATCTACTGAAATGTGACAATTTTTGCATCCGGTTAAACAGCAAGTCTGTCCTAGATCGTGTCAGAGATGCTTTAGGATTCCAAAATCCCTCGAACAAGGACTGGCTTGGCTTTGCTCTGTGCCTGTATGGAGCAAAGCACCTCACCTCGCACCAGGATGATGGCTGAGAGTCGGGCTCCGAGGGGCTGCTCCAAGCCATCACCATCATCACCCCACGCACTGCCCTGCCTCACACTGGGGCTGAGCTCAGCAGGAGGTGATACATCGGTGCTCTCAAAGCCTCAGCACTTTGGAATAATTCACCTCATTAACTTGGGGAGACTTGTGGAAAACAAATACAACTTCAGCAGAGTTAAATCCCCTTTTTCTGTGGTACACTGGTTACGGAAAATGCCAGCTCAGAGACCACTCAGCACCAGCCTCGATCAGGGACCCTCACAAGTTTGATGTGCAACATGCAGGAAGGCTTTCCAAACAATTTACTCAGGATATTCTAGCAAGGAGCAACCCTTGAGTGGCATCCGAGATCAGGACACAGAATGGGGATGCTGCACAGGAGGGAGGGGGAACTGGGGCAGAAAGGAATGAAGAGAAGGAGAAATGCTTTAGAGCTGAGCAGATATCTTTGGTGGAAGTAACTAGCACAGGATTATGGTTATTACAGTGAACAGATCATACACATGGTGGGATCCTTCCCCTGAGTGCTTTTCTGGCTCACAGAGACATTTAATAGCAAACTGCAGCGTGGAAAAAAAGCCAGCTAAACATACAGGCCAAGGAAGAACTGCCAGAGGTTCTGGGTATTAAATGAGCCTTGTTGAAACAGCCTAAAGGGCTCTGTGCAGTAAACCCTGGCACACCACACACACCAGGCATGAAAAATAGCACTAAGAAAGAAAAAGCCTGCTTTAGCCTTCATCCCTTGCAGCACAAGGGCAGGCACTTGCCCTTGGCTTTTTTTTTTTTTTTTCTCATTGTCTCAAAGCCTCAGCCACGTTTCCCCTTGTCTAGACATCTGCACTCTGCATGCAAACTACAAGCACCGCATATGGCAGAGGAGACCTGACTGGCATTCCCCATCCCGGTTTGCAGAGACGCGGCTGATGACGTACCTCCACGCCGAGGAGCAGACTCGGGGCTTGCTTCACCTTGTGCTGCACAGACGCGCTCTGCAGTTGCTCCAACGGTTAGAAGAACATTTGCAAGTCACCAGGCAAAACTCCCCGCGGTCCCTCGTGCCGTGGTGCACAGGGAGAGCCACCCCACACCTGGGGAATGGTGACAGCACATCCGCAGGGATTCGTCTGCCCTTCGCACATTGGGCTGTGAAGGAGGATGGTGCTGACAAGAAATCTGGGAGATTACTGAGTCTCCGGTGACCCCCGATGTTGGCTTGCCCCAAACCACTCGTCCTTTGAGCTCCAAGCTTACCTCACACAGAGGGCAGATCATCTCCTACTCCTAGACACTGCACAAGGGGAGATTACTGAGTCTCCGGTGACCCCCGATGTTGGCTTGCCCCAAACCAAGAGTCCTTGGAGCTCCAAGCTTCTCTCACACAGAGGGCAGATCATCTCCTCCTCCTAGACACTGCTCAAGTGTCGTGTCCAACTCCCGTTTCCCCATTTATCCTGCTCTTAGTCAGAATTAATTGACTCCATCCAGCAGCCTCAGTGAAGAACGTTTCCTCTTCTCCTCAGTTTAAGAGCAATGTGAGCTGCCATTTAGTCAATGGGAAAATAACTTGGTTTAGCTTCTCTCCCTGTCATTAGTGGGCATCACATTAAGATCATGGCAAATCACTGAGGAGAGGAAGAAACACTTGTGCTAATCAGATTTAAACCACTGACAGCACAGTGCATCAAAGCCAGTTACAGGCAGCAGTAACGGATGGTCCTCACTGCCTGATGGAAAACCCCGGCATCCCTCTGGATACACCCTTTTCTCACCATCCAAAGGTAGAGAACAGAGAAGGGACCTGTCTGTAGCACTACCTCCATCCTTTGACCTCCTGCCCATCCTGCCCTGCCGCTCTGTGGACGGCACACACCAGCTCAGCACAGTCCTGCCAGGCTGGCAGCATGGCTCCAGTCCCATGTGGACTCAGATCTCCTGATAATTTCAGCACTGTGCCCTTCCACATCCCGGGCACCTCCCTGGAGGCAAGTCTCTGAGCTCCTCACAGCTACCACTGTCCTTGTAGATAGCTGGTGGGAGAAAGTAGAGCATCCCCTCTGATCACAGCATCCTCCATCCTCGAGGTATCCTGGCAGTACTTTTGCCCCGATGGGGTGGTGGCAAAAGGCTGTGCTGGGCTGAGACAGACACCAGTGGCCTCAGTACCTCAGAGTCAAGCTGCAGATTGCCAGAGACCAGAGACAGGACAAGGCACAAGTTATCCAGCCATGTAACAACACTAGAGGTGGGGAATATGCAAATGGAAAAGCAAAGCATCTGTAAGCAAGAGACAGCTGCGCCTTGCCACAAATCCAGGATGTTTGCAACGTCCAGCATCATCGATTTGATGAACTGAGATCCATGAAACAAGCCTGTTACTTCACACACTCCCTTAGCATCCATCCCTACCTGCCCTTTCCCAAGGCAGCCTGTGAATCCCCTTTACCAGCCCAGAGCACCCGGTCCTCTCCCTGTGAGCTCTCAGACTCCGGGCGGTGCTGTCTGGTGCTCCCCTGATAACAGATATCTCTTCAATGCAGCAGGGAAAGCCACGATGAGCTCCCAGCTCTGGAAACCAATGCAGAGTCAGACTGCAGTTGGAAACAAGACATGGTTTTTAATTGCAAGGGTAACTTCTGAACTTGATGAGGACTTTCAGGGGCTTTGCTATGATTCATCACACAGCCCCGAGTTCAGATCCAATGTTTGCAGGCACTCAGAACCGTGGGCTTGGGGCAGCGATGCGGACATTTACACTTTGTGGGAGGTTGGATTAAACGGTCAGTGATGCCTTCTGGTTTCACAGGCAGTGAGCTCCCCTAACCATGTCATAGCAACCGAGTTCAACAGCACAGAACCCTGTGAAATTAAAGCAGAGCACGGTTTTCCAAACAGACGTGTTAATCTGGCGCGATTTCACACAGACTGCCCGGCTGTGTCTATCGGCACTCTGCAGGTGTAACCCCCAGCGCTGATGTATGAGCAGTTGCGGCAGACTGGAGCACAGCACCAAAGCCCCGTGCCTCCCATCTCGACTCACAGACTGCACGAAGCAAAAGCTGGAAGACGTGGCTGGATGCATCAAGAATCCTCAGCAATGGGAGATGTGAAACATGGGGCTTGCTCTCCAGTAGAAAAGTTATCAGGAATAAAACCCAAGCCCAAACGTGTCCCCAGTGCAGGTGCTGGGGAGGACAGCACACACTTTTTGCTGATGAAGCCCCAACCCAGCACTATCCAGAGCTGCCACCAGCTAGATTGGAACTTGCAGCAAGAAACCCAGGTGGGCTTTGGCTCCCTGTCCCCCAAGCAACGAATGTCAACGTCCCAGATGCCGCGAAATCCCAACCTCTCCATCCCTGTCCTCGGGACAGTGCAGACTCGCAGCGAGGCTCCATCAACATCTTGTGCTCAGCATCGACCCTTTCTCTGGTTCCTGATGCACTTTCCAGACTCAGGGCAACCTCCAAGAAATCTTCCAAAGACCTCAAACAGGGACTTCCTTGCTCCTGCTCTCCCCGAAGGGGACTGAGCGACAGGGCTGTCTATGGAATCCTTCATGGGGCTGATCTCAACCCCATTTGTTCGAGTGGGAGGCCTCGAGCTGGGACCCAGCTTGCTCAGAGGCACATTGTGCCAGTGGAGTTCTTCTCACGGACAGGCAGGCTGCGATTCAGCACAGGGCTGTAGCCCAGGGCTCTGCCCAGCACCGAGAGCCACGGTGGCCATCCTCCTCTCCAGCCTCACTCAGACCCCTAGCGCAGCCCCTCCAGCAGGAGGGAACACCCCAGGCCCTTCTCCAGGCAGCGAACATCAGATTGTTGTGCCAGCCACGCTCAGCCTGGGTGTTCTCCTGCACCTTCTAAACCATCTGCCCAGTCAGTATCTTGCCGGTCACTTGGGGACACGAGATTTGCCCAAGTTCAGCTCAGTAATATAATTTCCTTTGTTTCCAGTATTCTGGCGACGCGAGTACATTTTATACATTAACCTGAGCCTTTCACCAGCAAAAATTAATTTGGTGGGCTGGGCTATTCATGGGGCCGTTGGTACTGAAAGATATGAAATATGAGCTAATAAAATAAACAACAGCATGCGGGCTTGCAGAGGGGGTTGGCAGAATGTAATTAAGTGAACGGGAAACTGGCCAGGAGAGTAAAAGGAATTATTTTATTTGGGTTTTGCTTTTTCTTTTGGGATGGCTAGAAGAGATCTGGGCTTTGCGTTCCTCCCCAGCCCCAGGTACGAGCTGGGGGACAGGCCCTGCTTGCTGCGAGACAACAGCAAGCCCAGCTGACTCAGCCAGACTTTTTGCACAAGCAAAGGGATCTCTCCAACCACAACACCACGGGCTGAGTTCTCCTTGGTCACCTGTCCACACTAAAAGCTTCCCAGAGGATGAAGTCCATGGATAGGACTCCAAAAATCTCACCTAGATTCCCATCTTGACTTCCACATCCTCCTCTTTTAACCCCTTTCCCCTTGGAACAGCACACGCAGAGGAGTCAAACACTTTGTACGTGCAGCAACCATCACAGATCTCACCTGGGGTCTCTGGAAGCACAGCTGATGGGCTCTGCAGCTGCTGAGCCAGGTGCTGGCACTCCCCTTTTTGCCAGTTCTTGCAGACTCAGGCTCCAAAGCCCTGTAGGACATCTCTATAACTTCAGCACACCCCACCACCCACCCCCACCTCAGGAGCTGCACCTGGACCAGCTCCTCCTGGGCTGCCCCACAAAAGCCTCCTTTAGCCTGGGCTAAAGCATCCCAGGAGCTCTTCCAGCATATCCCTGGGGTCAGCCCCTCACTCCCCTGAAAACTCCTCATGATCAGAACTCCGGTTGCTTCTTCACATCCCAAAATACATCCTAGGTAAGGATGTAAGCTGCTGCCTACCCCACCCAGGAGAAGAAACCCACATCCCCCCAGAGCAGCCCCTGGGCCCCATCTCGCTTTTATCAAGGGGCAGTCGGTGCCCGATTGGGCTCCTGCGGCTCCACCTTCCCCACAGCTGCCTCTGTCCCACCAGAGGCCTGGGGTTAATCACTCCTTAGAAGACTCTCTTTCCAAGATCCCACCATGAGCCCCAAAGACACTCCCTGTCCCAGAGCAATGCTGGATCATGCTGCAGCACATCTCCACCAGCCCTTTCCCCTTCCTTCATCACCCTGCTCAGTCATCTCACCCCAGAGCTCCATCCTGACCCAAAATACCCCCATCTTGACCTAAAATACTCCCTACTGCTCCCAGCCCTCCTCTGAGCAGTCTCAATGATTAGATGAGGTTGCCCTGTGGGGAAGGAGGGGGAAGCCAACCACCCAAGCTACAACCCAAGAGGTCGAAATGCCCCAAAATTGCTGTTTCTGTGGGAAATAAACAGCTGCACAGAGCAGTGAGGTCATGGTGGAAGGCAGAGCGGGGGAAAGCGAACCTCTTCTTGACTTCTTCTGCCTCTAGAGAGCATTGTTGCATTTTCTTCCCAGCAAGAGACAGGAACGGCAGCATCTCCCCGTGCTGCGAGCAGAGGCGCTTGGAACGCTGTAGTGGCACATAGCAATCTCACTGAAGAGCTGAAACCCCCAAACAGCTCTTCCACAAGCTCTGAGGACTAACAAAGCCTCGCAGAGGAGGTCACGGCACTTTGTAATCCATCACTTCCCATCAAACGGCAAAACACTTCAGGGGAAAGGGCCATGGTTCCTGCCTGAAGGCAGCAGAACGGCTCCACAACATGTGGGGGTGAGGGCAGGGGACTGAGGGGAAGCTGCCGAAATGGCTGGCAGAGGGAGGAGGAGGAGGAGGAGGTGGAGGAAGGAAGCCCTTATGTAAGCAGACATGCAATGTTCACCATGGCCCTGTGCGGATTCAGCCCTCACTCAGGCTCCAGGAAAGAGAAATAGCTCCTGGAGAGAGCCCTGGGGAGCCCAGTCCGCCGGCAGTGTGGCTCTGCCCCTGCTCCTGTCCCAGAGGCTGGCAGCCCATGCCCTGCCCGTGCCCTGCCCGCAGGATCGGGCCTTCAGCACCCCTCCATGGGACACAACAGCCATCTCCCCTTTCCACTCCACCCTTCCCCATCCACTTGCTCCTCACCCCTCCTCTGCCCACTCCCTGCTAAGCCCAACTCACTATCCAAAATCAGTTAAAACATATTTTCAAAGGAGCATCATTGCTGTTACAGAGAGGAAAGTTATTACGGGTCCAATTTGCCACGGCTGAAATAATTACTGTCTCCCACACAGTGTGAGTCAGGCTGCAGCTCCCCAAGGCTTGGGCTGCGGAAGGCGAGGTGGTGCCTGACGGGAGCCGCAGGGGGACCTGATCCGGCTCACGGGCTG
>NW_010399505.1:51565-52352 GCF_000710305.1 Buceros rhinoceros silvestris
CGCCTCGGTCTGTGGAAGGCGAGGTAGTCGCTTGCGGGAGCCGCAGGGTGATCTGCTCAGGCTGACGGGCTGAGGAGAGGGCAGCAGCAATGGGTGAGAACACGCTGTAACCAGCTGGAGTTGCTAAACCACTCACCGCTCTGGCAGGGCAGTTCAAAGCAGGCACTGCTTCCATCCTCACCTTCTGCAAACCACAAGCAGGTCCACAGGGCAGGGATGGAGCCGGACCAGCGCAGGGAGCAGGACAGAACCAGAGCGACGAGGATAAGGGGAAGCACGTGAAGGGCAAAGTGAAAATACCATTTTGCATTAGCTCAGCATTCAGCATTCAGCAAACTGCCATCTGCACACCCAGCATGTCCCAGGGGAGGACAGGAGCCAGACTGCAGCTGCTCCAGGTCACAGCCACCTGGAGAGATCAGAGGAACTGGGCTGAGCATCATTGTGCATTCGGCGGCTGGCTCCCCGTGCAGCCACAAGCTGAATGCCAACGGGTGCTGCACGCATTTGCAGGGGAAAGATGAACTACAGCAGCTCTGCAGAACTCTGCTGCCTGCACTGAGCTTCAAAGCTGCTCCTCAGAGTGTGCCCCTGCACACTGTGCCCCGCGTGTCTTCCCGGTGTGTCTCACACGGAGTGAGCCGGGCTCTAGCTCAGCGGTTGTCCGCTTTGGGGCAGGGGTTTGGGGTCGGCTCTCACCTGGCCTCTCCACCAGCCACCCTGCAGGAGAAGGGGGTTGGGATCCTTTGGGGACAGTGAGACAGCTCAAACAGCAGCTCCTGGGAAC
>NW_010399505.1:52512-53397 GCF_000710305.1 Buceros rhinoceros silvestris
TACCACTTCTGTAGCACTGGGAGCGACTTTTACCCCTGAAAGGGTTAAGCATCTTCCAAAAGCCCCCATGGGGCTCCAGGAGTGGAAATCACTCAGAGCACACCTCAGAAACCCCTGTGCCCTGGCTACATTTCAGAGAGCATCTTCCCAGCCCCCGGAGAGGAGGCACCTGCAGTGAGCAGGACTGCCCAGGCAAGCAGAGCCTTCCCGGTAACAAAATCCCTTCCCCAAGACCTTGGAATACTTGGAAAACACTCGGCTCCCGTGGTGAGCTGCTGTCTCTCGCCCACGGCCATCCAGCACCGCACAGAGCCCACAGGTTTCACGCAGCTGCTCTCCAGTGTCTCTCCTGCTCTTCTCCCCGCTCCTGCTGAGCCTGTTTCTGCACCAGTCAAGATCGTAGTCTCTGGGTAAACCCCGGCCACGAGCAGGGAAACCATGGTCCTCCTGCCACCGTGCCAGCACTGCCCTCCTTGGATGAATAAAGGTTTGCTTTGGGGGCTCTAGCATGGAAGAAAGGGGTGAGTCCAGGTTTTGGCTACCAGCTCTCCTTTCTGCTGGGCTTTTATTTGGTTTCGCCGCTCCCCAGAGCCCCGCTGCCTCCCTCCACCCGGCTGCTGATGCGGGTATCTGTGACCCCAGCCCCAAAGATGTTGGTCCTGCCACCAGCCCCACCTTCCACAGAGGCAGCACTCGATTATGAGCACTCTGCTCTTTGCATCGCTTTGCTCTTCCCCATCACACTCCAATTATAACATGGCAAAGCAGCAAACACCTTTTCTTTTTCCTTTTCCTTTTTCTAAATACATTTGGGTTTTTTTTTTGTCTAAGAACATCACATTTTTGGCCTGATACTGTAAACTGCCAGCGACTTTGCAAGCACCG
>NW_010399505.1:53409-55882 GCF_000710305.1 Buceros rhinoceros silvestris
CCTTTTTCTAAATACATTTGGGTTTTTTTTTTTGTCTAAGAACATCACATTTTTGGCCTGATACTGTAAACTGCCAGCGACTTTGAAAGCACAGTGCTGAGTGCTGGGGCAGCCATTTCTCAAGCTCCAAATGTTTCCAGTCTTTTACTCCTTAAAGGGGATTAATGACCCCAAAAGGCGAGAGGTGGGTCCCCGAGGTGGGCTGCCAGAGAGGCTCAGAGTGCCGGGGAAGGAGTGAGCATCCCAGCTCTGCCCAGCAGCCGCAGACCTGCAGGAGGAAAACAAGCTCTCAGCTGGGCAGGAGATGGGATGTCAGGTATCTCTTTGAGATGGCAGAGTGAACCTCAAGGCCAGACAGCACTGCCCCTGAGCACAGCAGAGGGGTCAGGACACCCAGGGCGCTCACCTCTCCTTCTCCCAGGGTCTCTGGAGCCATCAGCCATCAATCCATCCAGAAAATGAGAATCTGGGAGCTTGCACATCCCGGTGACAGGCTGACAGCACCGATGAGACTGTCACAGAAATGACAAAACCCTCTGGGGCTTTTCCAGCCCCCTCGCCCCGGGTGCAGCACACACCCCTCGTGCCCCCGCTCCAGGCAGAGCCCAGCGGGCTGCGGGGCAGCGGTATTGCTTCCAGTCCAGGCACTGCTGGAAATCACCACCACGTGTCAAAACACGGGCCGGGAAGAGGGTAATTCGGGGGTTGTTTTTCTGACTTTTGTTCTGTTATTTTTGCTGGTGGCTGTTCTCCAAGTATCAAACAATTGGCCGACCAAGGGACACCACCGCGAGGTCAGGAGTTCTATTGCTGTTTCGGCTTTCCCAGCAAGGCTGGGATTCACTGGAGGAGCAGGAAGGATTGGACACCTCTCCCGGAGGAGTCCGTAGAGGGGCAGAGATGTTCCCCGCTGCTCAGCCAAACCAAACGCACCCTAATGCATCCACACAGAAATTAATTCACTGCCCAGACGCTGATGCAAGGTTTATCTGATGCTTTGACTGATCGTGATGGGAAGAGAAAGTGAGAAAATCAGCCTGGACCGCAAATTTAGGTGGCCACGTGCTAAGAAAAGGTTATTTTCAGCCAAAGAATAGAAGCCATTTCCCTGTGATGAACTCCCTTGGGTCGGTATTCAAAGCCCTGCGGCCCCGACAAGCAGAACAGAAGTCGGAGAGCACAGTCTTTGTCCTGGGAGATGTTTTGATGCCAGACTCGGCAGCAGAGCCTTCCCTCGGCACCGCGTGGGCTCTGGCGAGCTCTCGCTTTTCACACCCACTCAAGGAAAAGTGCATTTTCTAGCAGAGGGAAACGTGTCAGGCCATTGATTTCTTGAGCAACCGCACTGCAGAGCAGACAGAGCTAAACTCAGGGATGCTTTAAGCTGTTGGCTGCAAACCAAGTACCTAGTAAAAAATGCCTTAAAAACTTTTTTTTATGTTTTCCTGGTGCATTTGGAGAATAACCTGCCTGCTCTTAGGCTCCCCTCCTGTCCCAGGATACCCCGTGCCAAACAGGAGGGGGGTGTCACTGGGGCTCCCTCGGCATCACTCGTGGGGGGATGTTTCCACTAAAACTAGGCAACTAGGAGAGAAAAGGCAAAATTATATGACTGCTGGGAAGTGGTGTTTGCAGCCAAGGGGAGGTGAGGAATTTTCCCCAGAGGTACAGCCCAGGGAGCTGGGCCTGCCCCACACGCAGCGCTGACACTGGGGAGACATCAGCATCCCAGTCAGCATCCCATCATGCGGAGCCTGAGCCGCGTGCAGAGGGGCTGATGCGCCGGGATGTGTCCATGCCATGTACCTTCACCACCAGCCTGGGGACAAACTGTGACCGTCCACGGGCTGACAAGCAAAAGCCGGCAGCCCTCCCTGCCAAGGAGCTCAGCGCAGGAGCCTGGCAGCCGGGAGAGCTGCAGAAAGCAGCAGATGGCGGCGGACACCTTTGACCAGAAGGATTTCCAAGCTGCTCTCAGTAGCAACGTTATGAATATCTGAAGAGGATAACATCAGCCCCAGCTCTGGGAAGAGAGGAGGATCAATACAGGCATCACATTTAATCACCTGCTTTACCAGCTCTGCGTGTGACAGAGCATACACCAATGAGAGCAGCCTCAAACGCCGGCAGCTGCTAGCAGCTCCCCCTCTTAGGAGCAGTAGAGTCCTGCTGACACACTCCTGACAGCAGCCCACCTCTCCGCAGGGACTGGCGAGGGCCGAGCAATGCCCCAGCTTTTATTTTACGCGGCATTTAATTGGGGGATGTTCGCCCTGGAGCTTTGCGGGGCTCTGCCGTGCTTCTGCTGGAGGATTAAGCTTGGCTGCATTCCAGGGCACCAAGCACAGCAAATGTCTGAATCTTCCCCAAATTCTTCACCCTGGTGCTCCTCGTAGCTCACAATGTCCTGGGATTTCAGATGCTTTGATTATGAGCCAGGTGTGGTTTTCCTTCTGGCCTCCAATCCGTCTCG
>NW_010399505.1:55965-61832 GCF_000710305.1 Buceros rhinoceros silvestris
CTTCTGGCCTCCAATCCGTCTCGGCAGGTTTGGCCAGACGGAGACACACAATAACAAGAGCAACAGCTGGCAGCGCTTCTCCATCCACTCCACTCACGTTTGCAAATGCTGAAGAAGAGGAAGCAATTGGCTGGCAAGACCTGGCCACCACGGGCTCCATCTGCAAAGAGCATCCATCCTTCAAGAGGTGGCACAGCCAGCCCCACCTGCAGCCCCACACACTTGCTCTGGTGCTCTCTAGACTCAACCCAACTGCAGCGAGATTTACTTTGGTCAAGGGACGCGGAGGTTGAAGTTACACTGGTTTCCCAGGGCAAATTTTACAAATACAACTGAGTTACCCTGGAATTGTTTGTCTACAGGAACAGTTTTCCTTGGAAATCTCTATGAAGCACCTAGATAGAGACATCAACCCTGGCACACATGAACCATCACATCTAGCAGGTGCTGGAGGATTTTCCCAATGCTGAACTGGATCCCTGCACGACTCAGCCCCCTTCCCACGTCGCAGCTAGACCATGGCTGGATGGACCATGTGTCTTGCCTACACCATCGCTGCCCACCTCCAGCTCATGACCCTCCCAGGCTCCTCTCCCAAAATCCAGCATATCCCAGCATGGGCTTGCTCACACATGGAGAGAAAACCACCCAGCTGGAAGGGCAAAGGGAGGGTTCTCCAGTACTGGCAGAGATGTTTTAAGACAGTCGTAATTTCTTTAGAGAACATTTCTAGGCAAGGCTGGATAAATTATTCACAAAGAATAAGAGATGAACCCATCTGGAAAAAAGGCCACTGGGAAGAGGCCAGCAGCTTTTTCCTGCGATGCTACTGCCAGCTTGCAACGGTTGTGTTTACTCTGCGGGAGAACAGAGCAATTATTTATATTGGTTTAATGGAAAGAGGCTTCGTAACATGAAATAGAACACGAGCAGATTGGGAGGCAACAATAATGCTGACCTCCTGGACAGGCAGGGCAGGACGACAGGGGGAACCCACCTCGCCTCTGCAATAGTGAAGACAAACCATCTTGGAACCAACCCCGCTAATTTTACTCCATTTCCATGTTAGCACTAAGAACATGAAAATTCTGGTGCCATTTTTAGAGAAGAAAACATATTTCAGTGATGTTTGCTGGAAACACCGTCAGGGTAACAGTCACCCCCGCAATGTTTCATGGCAGGCATTTCCTTCCTCGCCACCATTCGCCGTGATTACTCCCCAGATTACTTCTGAGCATCACAGCTAGGAAGGGAAGGAGTTAGTCTAGCACTGGGGTTGATTGTGGTGGTTTCTCCTACAAGACTAATCAGACTATATCTACTTATTTTGCTTAAGGAGGTTCTGGAGCACTTGGTGAAGGGGGCAAATGCTTCTCCAAGACAGCAGAGATGACTGCAGAGTCCCTTCTCATCACCCCTCTGGCGAAGCCAAGTAAACCAGAAAGCAAATCAGGAGGATGACCCACTAATCCCCAGGTAAAAGCCATTTCTCTGGCATGAAACCCCCTAAACCCAAGAATTTCCCCCAGGCAGTTGAGTCCATCTCTCAGCAGCATGAGTAGCAAACACCCAGGATTTCTGCTCCTTTAATAACGCTTGGAGCAGGTTTAATAACACACATTAAGAGCAGGCAGGCAAAAGGAGTTGGGGAAACCACAGGAAAATAAAGCAGATAAATGCACTAATTGCAGCTTATCTGACAGCTCCATGTTCTCCTCTCCAGCTCTAATATTTATCCATTAGGCAGGATTGATTCCCTAGGATAAAGCAAGATGCTGTGTAGGGTGATGGCAGCTGATGGATGGGCACCGAGTCTCACCAAACGCTGGCAGATCGCTTCATCCAGGTACCACAAAGTGAAAAAGAAGGAACCTTGCAGCAGCCCCCGGCTGTTTACAGCAGGGAGGGCTTGATCTACCCCTTTGAGCAGGTTTGCTTTACACTGCGAACTAGCAGCAATTTTTTCATATATTTGTCTGTTTAGGAGGGGTGGGCTCCATCCTTCTGGGAAGCTCCTGCCTGAACAATCCGTACATAAATAAGAGGCCCCAGCCTGGAAATCTGTATTTCAACCACATCCCACGCTGAAGGAAAGAGCTGGTGATGGAGAAGGCGGATGGTGATGGATACAGACTCGCAGAGCTCAGGCGGCAGCAGCTCTGCCTCACCTAGAGCGAGGGCAAATGGCAAAGTCCTCCCAGCTCAGCCCAGCAAGCGACCATTGCCCCAGGGTCTGGTGGGGAACACCCCGAGGCTTTAACCATGCAGCTTCATGTCTTGATTCATCCAGAGGATCCAGATCTCCATCTCTGCAGCTCAGTTTTTTCAATGGCTCCATCAGTTCAGACACTATGAAGCCAGGCGAGCTCTGACCAAAGCCCATCTCCCTACACTGAGGCAGCATTTTGGCTTTCCTGCCCCGTTTCTCACCAAGTGCTGTGTCCAAAGGGCTTTGCTAAATTGTTTGCTTCCATTTAGTGCTGGTGCAAAGAAACAGCCAAATCTGGGGTGGCCTCAGCTCGTTGTGCAACTTGCAGGGGCGGCCTTCAGGGGCTTTATCGCAGGCAAAACCCGGGCAGGGAGCATCTTCCTGGACCGCAGAAACCAGCTCCCCATTGTGCGTGGTAACCACAGCTCCTGCGGACCCCTCCACGGAGTTGTCAATCACCAGGAGAGTTGGTGGCAGCACCCTGGCAGGGCCTGAGTGTGTCAAAGTTCCTGAGCACACGCATTTCCACAGAGGGCAGGGTTTAACGAGGAGAAAAGCACAAATCGAAATAACCAGCAGCAGCCAAAGCGCTGACCCAGCAAATTCAGAGAAGCAGTTTGGGGGTTTTTTGGCTTTTTTTTTTTTAAAGAAAAGCATGCAGAAATAATTATTCCTGAAGCTCATCACAGATGAGATCACCATGGGTGCTTCCTGCCCATCGCTGATGGAAAGGAGATGGAAATGCAGGAGGGAAATCACTTTGCTCCTCTGGGCTTTGGGCTGTGCTTGACAGCGGGTTTCCACCCCTTGAGAGCCATCGCAGGGGACATGCCCGGGTTAATTCTCCATGCTCCGCTCCTTGCAGAGTGCAGTTGTTGTGAACACACGCTCCTGAGTGGCTGCCAATAAACATGAGCTACCTAAACCCAGGAGAAATCTAGACAGAAGCCGGCTTCCTTCTCAGAGTGATTTCCCCCGTCTGGTGCCAACATTTCAGGAAGAAATCCTCCCAGCCGGCTCCTCAGCAGCGCTGGCGAGAGCAGCACCTCTTCTGCCCTCCTGCTTCCCTTCCCTCCTCTCCTGGGGATTTAGGAGCCGGAGGGAGACTGTGATGGGAGGCTGCAGAGCCTGGCTGGGTGGTGGGATGTGTCCCATGGCAAAGCTGGCCGAGGCCATGCAGGAGCCAGTGTGCTGATGGGGTTTACTGGAGACTCAGGACACAGCTCGGAGCCGGCACAGCCCATTCAGTTGGTCCTGGCTGAGCTGGACCATGGAGCATTTCAGCCCCACCTTGCTGCCTCCACCCCAGGAGAGGAGGCTGGGCTGTGCCGGGCTGAGATTCAGCTCTTCTCCAGCAAAACCCTCCCTCATTTTCAGGAGCAGAAATTTCACAGTGAAATGTAATTGCAGACCTGTGTCCACCCTGTGTCTAGCACTGCCGAGGCAGGGATGCTCCTGACCGAGCTGGACCACGAAAGCCTCTGCTGCCCTCCCAAGGGTCCACCCCACCCCCTCAGACTGCGGATTTTTGCTGGTTTTCAGCCAATAAATCCCCTCCTCAGTGAACCTGCTCTCAGAGTCACCTTGATCCAAGCCAGAGCTGCGGCTGGTGGGGTGGGTGCAGGGGATTGGCAGGCTGGTACCCGTGTGCTGCCGGACCCACAGGCAGCAAGCGCAGCACTCATTGACCAAGGCTTGCCAGGAGCATCCCAGCCCTCCCTAAAATTGCTGCAGGTACCTGAGATGCATTGGGCCTCCCCTAGCCCGTGCCTTGTGCCAAGGTTTGTCCTGGGCAGAGAGTTTGCTGGGTCATTCCTGAAGGTGGCTGCAGTCTGCTCTGGTGCAAAGGAGATCTCAAGCCCAGCTTCTCCAGCTGTCACATCTAGCCCACGCTCATGGTCTGCAGAAAAGACAAGCTCAGACCTTGCACAGCTTTGCAGGGGATCTCCCTCTCCCAGCCACCACGCTGCCCCAAGCCCTGCTCCCAGCCCCAGTCCCCATCCTCACCTGCACCCAAAACCAGTTTCCTCCACTCTCCAGCTGGGTCCCTGGTGAGAAGAAGAGAAACCCGGTCTCCCAGGCTATGATTTTCAACCCAGAGTGACTTTCATTTGTTCCAAAGGCACAGAGAGGGACAGGCCACACAGGCTCTGAGCAGCCTGGAGGTTGTTGGAGCCAGAAGAAAACGAGACAGAGTCTGGCTTGCAAAGCTAATTTGAACCAAGCAGCGCCTGGCAGAGCAGGGGGACAGCCTGTCCCAGCGACAGCCAGCATCTTCCAGGGATACCGCAGGGCTGGTGTGCTGGCAGGGAGGGGACAGCAAAGGGCTTGGTCAAGACATTTGGGCACAATTATTTCAAGAGTGCTGCGGGTGCATGAAGAAGGGCTCTGGCTCTGGCGCCGGGGACGTGCCCGTGCTCGCGTGTGCAGCTCAAGGCCAGGCAGAGGCACGGGGAGAGCGGGAGGACAGGGGAGGAGCCCCCCGGGTGGTCTGCAGAGCGCTGAGCATTGACCCTTCCCACACACAGTGCCGGTGGCATCCCACCCAGGAGAGCGCAGGGGTTCAACGTGTGTCCTCTTTCCAGCTTCCACCGCTCTCATTTTGTGCCTCATTAACAGAGTTTTATCATTTTGCATAATGCAATAGCCGCAATAAAGAAGTGATTACTCTGGATGGGATTTGCACTTCGGAAAAATATTTATTTCAGGCCTAGTGAGACACGTCTGCCCATGAGTCTCTGGACTGGGAGCATCGAGGGGTGCAAAGAAACCAGGTTAAATACTGGAATCACGCCCAGGCCAGGGCAGATGTGGGAGCAACGCCCCAGGTATCCTCCCAGCTGGGTTAAACAGCCAGGAAAGGAGCCCCAAAGCCCCATACACAGAGCTGGGAAAGACCAGCAGGTCCCCAGGCCAGGATATCAAAACAGGTTACCTCAGGGCATGGGAGAGAGATGGAGGTTTGGGTGTGCCGGGGCAGGGGAACAGCAGAGCCGAACACAGATGTGGGCAGCCAGGCGAGGTGAGCGATGCGCCTGGCTGCTGGCAGGACCCGCACGGTGAAATGCATCCGTCCAGCACCTCTCCTGCCTTCTCCAGCTCTGCTCCTCCGGCTCCCCTGTTTGGGCAGGGACCCATCCTCACCCCGGTCAGGGAACACACCCAGCACAGACACCCTGTACGTGGCAGGGCAAGGGAAAGCAGAGCCTCCCCCAGCCCCCCTCCCCCCCGCTTATAACGCCACCAGGAAACAGCCCAGATCACCTGGTTTAGCCCAGGCTCTCGCCCCAGGCAGAGAGAGCATGCACAGAAATCCCAGGGGCTGCTGCAACTGGCTCCAAACCACCAGCCCTGCCAGCTGGTTTGAATTTTCCTTGTGTTTGCAAAAGAAAAGAAAAATATTAAATGGCCTTTTAATATTTATTCAGCATTGCTCTGAAGGCTCCTCTAGCTATATTAAAATACATCACCGACGCTTTGCCAGTTTGCAATAGCCTAAAGGGGAGTTAAAGCTGGCTCGGCTCATGTGTCAAACGCCCCGGAGAGCTCAGCGAAGGTGGCCAGGCGACGGTCCGGCAGCTCGGGCAGCCCCTGTCCTGGTTCATTCCCAGCTTGCTGACTCTGCAGGCAGCTGCTGGGCCCGTGCCGCCCACCCCGC
>NW_010399505.1:61962-62495 GCF_000710305.1 Buceros rhinoceros silvestris
CAGACCTGGCTCAGCTGCCTCTGAGCTGGCCTCGGAGCTCCAGCTCATAAAGGTTTGCGTGTCCCTGCGGGGGTTGGTGCAAAGATCTCAGCTCTGCTTGGTTTCAGGCCAATCCTACTGAAGCTCTGGGTGCCAGGGCTGCTCCCAGGTCCCACATGGCCCTGCCTTCCCCCAGGAGCATGAGCCGGGAACACAGCAAAGGGCAGAGGATCCCAAAAGGCACCCAGCAGCACAGCGTCAGCCCCATCGGCGCCATGAGGAGGTAGCACGGTCCATCCTTCCGCCAGCATTGCCTTTCATCCTCCTGGTGCTGCCAGAAGCAGGGCAGAGCTTCCCAGTGCCAATTTACTTCCACGGAAGGCGTAAGGAATTGGTACAAAGCACAGTACGACTACAGCTCGCGCCGGCATCTCCCCTGACGTGGCACGGTGGAAGGACCCACGGCCCTGGAGCTGGCCTATGTACCCAGAGATATCCAAGTCCTCCCATGCTGCAGCAGGGCAACAGGATTCACCCAGCTCAGCTGGTTCAGC
>NW_010399505.1:62729-65346 GCF_000710305.1 Buceros rhinoceros silvestris
GCCTCGTCGAGCTCATTTCAGAAGGAATCCATCTCTTGCTGAATGGGGCCATATTTAGGCAATACCTGGCCTGTGTTTGCATCTGAATGGGTCTAATCATGCATCCCCCATGACCAGACAGATGTCCCAAGGACCCACTCTCAGAGCTTCCCAAGATGAATTGGGTTTCAGATTAGAAATGCCCCTGTTATGCATTTATTTCCATCCAAGCACCGGTTTGCTTTGCTGCAGGAAATTACATTGAAGAAGGCGGAGGAGATGGAGGTGAGCCTGCCCTGCCTCCGCAATTACTGCTGTTGGAGTTCAGGTCACATTGCCCAGCACTCCACTGGGACCCAGACATCCCCAACCTGAGCACACCAAGTGCCAGGATCTGTGTTTTAAATGTCCAGAAGCCAATAAACACCTGCAGAGCTTCTCTCTTCTGCCCTCCTTGGAAAATTACATCTCACACAGAGGCGACATTCATGGCTGTCTTCTCTGGTCTCACTCATCAAACAGCCAGGGGCTCCCCACCGTGCCTCTCTGATCCAGCAGGTTCAAAGCAGGACCAGAGATGGAGGACGAAGCCTCCAGAAGAGAGTGAGATGAAGAAGAGCCACACACAGCTTTCAGAGGAACAAAATGCAAGAGAGAGTCTGAGTCAGCTCCCCTGGCCATGGGCAGCTCCTCCTCCCGGGCCTGGGAGGCACAGCAGTTCCCCCCCACCAGTTAGTCGTGGGGATGATGACAGATATGAGGTTGCTCAGCCTTGCTGGGCAGCAGCCACCAGCTCCTGGAGGTGTTTATTCAGCTGGCTCATGCGGCTTCTTCAGTACACCCAAAGGGAGCCCTTCCCACCTCGTGCTCCTCACATTTCCATCCTTCCAGAGGAGAGCCATGGCTGAGCCATAGCAGTTGACTCCAGGTTTATGCAGTGGGATCTTGTTGCCTCCTGCAGACTCCCAGAAGCACTGCAAAGAGGCTGGGCTGACATCCCCACCGGCACAGATGCTTCCAGAGCCTTCAGCTTCTCTTCAAACACAGCAAAATCCTCTTGTCATCCAAGAGGCCACACGCCAGGCAGAAACACTCAAGGAGGCTGGAAACTTGGCTCAGGACCAGCTACCTCAGAGTCATCCAACCCAAGACCACTGATTTCCAGGGGCTGGGACTGTCCCAGGCATTCCAAAGGGCAGCCCCAGCACGGCATGCAGAAGCTGGGGAGCAGGAGGCATTAGCGGCATGAGACAATGTTGTCCCGTGAAGACTAACTGAGCCACATGTCTTCATCCCACTCTCCAGCCAAAAGATGTCCCTTTTCTAGAGCCTTAAAGCAAAACATTTAAGTCTCTGGCCCTACAGAAATGGCAAAATGGTGACTAAGATAAGAAAGAAAAGCAACCTGGAAAGGTGAAAAGAGCACAGAGAAAGTAACTGGGAAGGTGGCACCTTTTATCTTCAGTGCCCAAGCATCGGACCCTTCCTCACACCCCTCCAGCTTGTCCTAGCTGAGACACGAGGCATTTGGAAGAAAGACTTTCTCAAATTCAGACTTCACTACCAAGGGGATTTGAGCTGAGCTGGCAAAGGTGGGGGAGAGATGGACCCACCACCAAAGCAGAAGAGGTACGGTGGCAGGAAAAGCACCACCAAAGCAAAGCAGCCCAAGGCCAACCCTGGAGCTGCAGTGCAAACCCAGGAGAGTGTCACAGCCATGGGCTTCACAAGGGCTTCTCCAAAGTCCCCAAGACACCAGCCCCCTCCTCCTGTGGGCAGTCCACGCCGGACCCTCAGGCCAAGCACTCTGGACACGAAGCATTTTCTGGGTCCCAATTCAAGCCTAAGCCCAGAATTCAGATGAGGAGCAGTGAAGCCACACAACAGTCCTCCTCCATCTCACAATCCCCATTGTCTGCGGGATACATGTTCCAGCAGGCTCCTTCAGTCCCCATCCCATAAGCTGAGACACCCAGAGCCCCCCAGCAGCCCCCTCTCCAGCCGGGCTGCCCCTTCATACACTCTCCACTCGCAGCAGGAGCTGTTTACTCCTTTGGGCCGTTTGCTGCTGGTACCCATCCCATACATTCCCTTCTAGTTAGAGATATTGTCAGTTGGAGAATCAGAGCTCAGATGTTTGTTATTTCTAATGTAATTCCAAGCCAAAATACGAGGCAGAGCTGTTTAGTCTCTCCCTCCGCTCTCATCGCTGGAGCATGGCCGCTGAGTCAGCGTTACCCATCGTGGTGGGTTCCCCACAGACAGATGGCAAACTCTTAACACTTCGAGCAGCTCCGAGATATTTTTACTGCCTATTGCTTTTTCGCCTCTGTTTATTTTTCAAGCTGAAATAAGGAGAGTAATGGGAAAAAGAAATCTCCTGCGGAGCGTTGCATCAGAGACCAGATTCCCATCAGGATTCATTTCAGTGGAAACAGCAAGACCTTCATTTTTTGGCAGGGTGAACGCAGCAAGGGCTGAGCCCTGGATCCCCTGGCACAGCAGAGCTGGTTTTCCAGGTTGAGTATCTGCGGACCCTCCTTTGGGCTGGTCTCCCAGCTGGCACCTCCCTGATGTCTCTGACCCCCTCCTGAGTCTGATTTCCTCTCCACGCATCGGCTGGAAGGTGAGTGGGGCT
>NW_010399505.1:65435-70193 GCF_000710305.1 Buceros rhinoceros silvestris
CTGGATGGCCCCCACTCAGCTCCCTATTGCTGGGCAGCACTTGCCATCCTTCCTGCACGTGGCTGTATCCCGACCCTCATTCATGCCTGGTGTAGTTCCTGCCTTTGGAAGACCTTTGTTTCCTCAAGAGCTCACCGACAGGACAAGGAGAAGCTCTCTGTGTCCAGCCCCACCTTTCTATATGAACAGGCTCTGCCCTCCAAGCAGCAGAGCCCAGGGGCCAGCGGGAGCCGTTCTGGAGCAAGCTGGTGTCTCCCCCCTTGTGTTGCTTTGCCTTTGTATGAAGCATGAGAGAGCCACTGCCCGCAGACTGCAGGCGCTTCCCTGGAAGATAGCGTAATGCTGAACAAGGAACCTTTAAAATTGTTATTATATGTGTCAGAAGAGCCAAGTCTGCTTTGAGTCACTCTAAAACCCCGAGCAACAGAACTGGCTCTTGCAACTGAGGAATATTTCTTAGTGCTCACCTCCGTGAACGAGGCACTAATGCCAAGTAATTTCCTGCAGCAATCTGGGCATTAGGAAGATGGAGAACATCAGAGAAACCTCCCTTCTGTCTTCTCAGGAAAAGGAAGAGCTTTGACAGGCTGGGACAGACACCAGAGCCCCTTAGGAGCTTTGGGCCCCTTTAGCCAAGAACAGCTAAATGGGTCAAGACCTTGTTGACTCAGATAGTCACTAAAGATGCTTCTAGCACAGACCATCTCACAGCCAAGAAAGCCCCATCCAGACTGTCTGGGGCGTGCCTGAGTTGTCCTGGTGCTGGTCAGCCTGGTCACCCTGGGGTGAGGGGGGGTGGTGCCGGGCAGGCAGAGCTGGCCCGAGGAGACAGGAGACCCTCAGCATGCCCCCTAGCCGGTGCTGGGGGAGCATTTTGAAGATTCGGGAAAGTGTGGGGATTTCCCAGCGTTTTTAGTGACTTCTCGGGTGGCAGCACATGGCCCAAAGTCAAGTTCTCCAAAACTAGGATTGTGTCTCCAATTAGTGTCTCCCAGCAACTGAGCTGTTAAGGGCTGCAAACTGCCCAGGGCCCAGCAGCTATTGTTAACCCCTGCCAGCCCATGGCCATAGGACCAATCCCCAGGAGAAACCAACAGCTGACACTGCTTTTGCTGGGCCACGGCTGAAACCCACTGAAGACAGAGCACGAGGGGAGAAATCCCATCTGGGAGGATCTGGGCGATGAGGAAAGAGCACACGAGGCAGCACGAGGGCTGTCTCACTACTTCTACCCTTAGATCTCAGAAAAAACAGTCAGAGCTTCCTGCACTGAACCTTTCACCCAGAGAAAACAGACAGGATCACAGCCAGAGGTGTAGATGTGCCTCTTCTGCAGCCACGTGGAAACCATCCTTCATCCGGATTGCTCGTTGGGGAAGCGCAGCTCTGCTGAGAGCTGCAGCGAGGCACATGGTAGACACGGGGGCTCGGGGATGCGCATCCGCGCGAGCACGGGGAGGGGAGCACGGGTGAGCTGCTTCAGAAGGGAGCTCTTCGCATCTCCACAGAAAATGGCTGCTGACACACACCTGCCTTGCTCCTGCCAGCGAGAACAAGGAGCCGCTTTCATCCCTCACACGGGGGCTCGGGGATGCGCATCCGCGCGAGCACGGGGAGGGGAGCACGGGTGAGCTGCTTCAGAAGGGAGCTCTTCGCATCTCCACAGAAAATGGCTGCTGACACACACCTGCCTTGCTCCTGCCAGCGAGAACAAGGAGCCGCTTTCATCCCTCTGCGTGAGCAGCGAGGAGGCTGGAGCCAGCATCAATAAATTAATGGAAAGAGAACTGCCTTCGCTTCCGAGCAGAGGCACCGAGAGCTCAGCAGGGCCACTGCAGCTTTCTGTACTGCCTCAAAGACAATTCAGCTGGCAGGGAACCTGCAAAGGCGGCCTCTGCCGACACCTTTTTGGACACCACGGCAACTCTGCCTGGATTCTGCGGAGTCCCCTTTGCAACGAGCTGCCTTGAGGCTGGTCCGGAGCCGTTCCGCAGCACATGTTACATTGCTAGAAACAACCTCCTCACCACCCACCGCAGAGAGCACACCCGGGAGTCCAGCCAGCTTCAGGCCCTCCATCTCGTCATTAATGCCCATGGGTGCAGCAAGGCCAGTTGAGAGCACAGACCCTGGAGCTGAAACCATCTACCCAATCTCTCAGTTCACAGGCAAAGGCTCTACCCCCCGCTTGCTCCCCCGAAGCTCCCTCGCATTGCCAGTCCCCATTCAGTGGCTTATTTAGCCCCTGTGGTAGCCCTGTTCCCTGTGCTTGGGGCCAGGGCTCTTTATTTGCACTGGAAATCCGATCATTTGCTGGTCCCCCCCAAGGCTGGGCAGCAGGGTGGGCTGGAAGGGCTACGGCACACTGCTGCCAGCAGCCCCTGACAGCCCGGCATCTCCCAGCTCCCCAACTGGCTACCACCAAGAGAAGCCTTCGAGCCAAGTCCCAGACTCTGGGGAAATACTTTGCCCTGTCCAGCCACTGGCCTCCTCCCTGCTCACAAGAAAGATCTGCGTGGGTTCATAGGACCTTCGCTGAAACACCAACAGCCTGATTGTCCAGCGATGGTGAGAAGAGGAACAAAGAAAGTTGCCTCTGCCCCCAAAATCCGAATGTCAACAAATAAAACAGGGACCTAACAGGAGGATACCCCAAGACACAAGGGCTGAGCAGGGCTGCAGCCCCAGCACTGGCAACGGGCACCAGTGGGAAGCAGGGGGAGGCAACAGGTGACTGCGGGTGCAAGGGCAGCCCGGAGGGGTGAGGCAGGAGCAGCAGAAGAGGTGGGAAAGCAGTGCCTGAAGCAGCATCGAGGGGATGCAAGCTGGCACAGAGCAAGTGTGCTGAGGCCAAAAAAGGGATATTGCAGCTAGTGGAGGGGGATGTGATGAAAGGGCGGGTGGGAGTTCTAGCTTTAGGAAAGACTTAGCAAGGTTACACAAGCCCTTGAGGTGGCCAGGATGTGAAGACACAGGAGGCAGGAGATGAAGACAGCGCTCGGGTTCTGACACAGGAGCAGCGTCCTGGCACTGCTGAGCTCAGGGAAACACAGAGCTGAGAAAGAGAGGTTAAAGGCTCTTGATTTTGCTATGTTGTGCTTGAGCAGGTAGCAAGACGTTCACAAGATGTCAGAGAACTCCTCAGAGAGATTAATTTGGACAGAGAGAGGAGAGCCCGGAGTAGGGACGCATGCCTCAGAGTCATCACCATAGAGATGGCATTTGAGCGAGGCCGCAGTGAGATTACCCAGAGACGCAGCACAGAAGGGGGGACATGGCTCTGTGAACTCTGGCGGCAAACACACCTCTGACAACAGCTCAGCCGCTGGACACTGAGGCGGACAACAGGTAGCCAACACCGGGACACGCCCCAGGCAAGGCTCTGAGCCAGACCACAGCTACGGCCCTGCCTCGCCTCCAGAGCGTGATTTGGGCTCTCTTCAGAAGATGTCCATCTCTTCTCCACTGGCCATACAGGAAGTGTAGGTCCCCCAAAACATCAGACACCAAACTGAAGCACTTTGAAGGGGATGGAGCTGAGCTTCAGTCCTCTCTCTGCAAAACAGGGGAGCCCCCACGCTCACAGCCCACAGCAGAGCCACAAGGAAAAACCCCAGGACAGTGAAACGACCCCTTGGGTCAGGGTGAGAGGGCAAGAGGGACCTCAGAGCAGTGCTGAAACAGCAGCTCCATCACTACTTGGCCAGGAACAGAAAGAAGCCCCACATGGAGTAGAGCTGATAGAGAGTCTGAGACCTCTTGGCCTCCTCCTTAAGCACATCCTCCCTGATCTCCAGGACCTGGAAGAGCCATCTCCTCCAGGCAGGGATAGGAAGAAGGGTTTGCATGTTGCTCTGGGCATCACACCCAAGCATTTTGTCCCCAGGCTACATGCCCCACGCTGTGGTTAGTCCTGGAGAATGTGACCAGAAGGTGGCAGGCTCAACTCATCCATGGATGATGGCTTTTTCTGCAGGAGGGTCTGGCCTTGGGACAAAATCGCTGGTTCTAACCCATCACCTCAAAAGGAAGCCAGAGCATCGAAGCACTGGAGGGCGAGGAGAAAAAGAGACTGTTTGAGCTCCTCTGAAAAGCAGCCACCGCTTGGGAGAGCCGCTTCTGCAGCGGTGGAAAACGCCTGCCAGCAACACAGTCGTGCTCAACGCCGAGGCTAGCGCGGGGAGAACGGCCAAGCTAGGACTGCAGGAGACCATTTCTCTCCTCTCCCCTCCCATTTCAGGTAACTCACACGGATCAATGAAGAGGAGGAACACGTCTGCATCTCCAGCCGCCCCTGCCCATCCCCGGCGTTCTGGTCCCTGGGAGAGCATTTGAAAAACTGCAATTGCTATAATTAGAAGTAACACTCACTTTCCAAGAGGAAACTGTGCAAAAGGTTGACTTCCTCTTTAATGCCATTTTGACTCGTTAACAGCAACTGATCTGCAGCTCCAGTGGTGAGGGGATTTGCCGAGCAGCGCTCTGGATCACTAACAAGGGCTAAGAGTTTCCTCCACTTCGATGGGGATCGCTCACTCCAGGCGCAAGGTCCAAGATGTGAGGAGTCTGGGCTGGGCTGTCCCCTCCCTTGGCGAAGAGCAGAGGCCAGAGGCGTTTCTGATCGCTCGTTATCACTGTTCTGCATTGCCCCCCAAGGTTAATTAATGCTGCTGCCTACAGCACTGCCTTGGGAATGCCAAAGACATCGGGAACTTCATCACTAGAGCTTTCAACGGAGCTGCAAGCCACAGGCGAGCT
>NW_010399505.1:70257-74010 GCF_000710305.1 Buceros rhinoceros silvestris
ATCGGGATCTCAATCATAAGAGCTTCAAACGGGGCTGCAAGCCACAGGCGAGCTCCTTGCGATTCCATACAAGGAAATATTCACAACACACCACAAAAATAGCCTCCATCACTACACGTTATAATCACATCAGGGAGTTTCCAATCTCCACTGACACCCTCCCTCCTCACCAAAGCATTCACCCAGCAAACACCCATTAACCCTCCTGACGCCCACGGGTGGGCTGCGGCACTGACTATGGCACTGAGCACAGCCAGCAAAAGTGCGCGGCAGGGAGTCGGTAGCAAGGCCCGGACAGTGATGACCATCTTTTTCCCACTTCCCATAATCTCAGCAGCACAAGGCAAGTTTACAGAGTATTTGCCCTTTCCAACCTTTCTGAGACCTTAAGGCCAAAAGAAACTGTGACATTTTCTTCCCCTTGCTGAACTCAGGAACTCGTGGTGGATGGAAGCACCTCCAGAACGGCCACCAGCCTCAACTCAGAAAGGTCCAGAGGCAAAGAAGCTCCCCTTGGCAGAGTGTTCCCGTGGTCACATCTCCCCCCATTCAAAACATCTGCCTCATTTCCAGTGTGAACTCATCTGCATTTTGCATCCAGGTGTGGGCCCTTACCAAGCCCTACTCTGCCACCCTAGGGAGCTACCTACCCCCGTGGGTTGCTTAGTCAGGCTCCACACTCAAACCTTTTTGAAAGGCACTTTTGTCTCCCATCACAGGACACCAGACCAGTTACTAGAAAGGCTCCCCCAGCCACGGCAGCTCGTGATGACCAAGCCTGGGGAATTTCTGCAATGAACTTTCTCTCTCAGACCCCCCAGTCCCTCATTAAATCCACTAAATAAACTCAGGTTCTCTTTTAAGCCACCACTGACACAAAGGACATTTCAGCAGTCAGCCCCTGAGATGTTTTTCTTAAGACAGAAATAGGTTCAGTTCATTTCTCTAGAAAAATACCTTAAAAATAATTTTCCCAAACTTTTTCAGGCAAGCCATTTTTTTCACTCCTTTAATCCAGCCTCTGAAGTCAGATGTGAAACCCCCGTGGCGTTCATCGCCTTTGACCTCCTCTGTAATGCCAAAATTAGACGCGTGTGTGTCAGCCCGAGCTGCTGATTCCTCCTGCCTCCCCCAAAAGCATCTGCGAGCGGGTTTCTGTGGAAGCCGTGGCTCCCGTACAAGGCAAGTACTCCCCAGGACAGCTGGAAAGGCTTGACCAAGTAAGAGATTCACTTGGCTGAGCATCACTTAATTCTCTGCAGCGGGGCAGGGAGGGAAAACACAGTCAGATCACCTGAAAAAGCAAAGTACGAGCAGGCACAGCTGCGTCTCGCAGGACCCCGGGGAAGCTCAGGGCACTCCACAGGCGCCCGAGCAGAGCTGGCATTGTAGGGTTTTTAAAGAGAGAGGCGATTGCACGTGTCAGGCAGATTAGGAGGTGATGGATCGGCAGACAGGGCTGCCTCGTAAATCGTCTTCGTATTTTTCCCATGACATCTGTCTGCAAGAGTTCAAATTATGGTTCTTACTTACAGCTTTGACAGGATTTAAAATGCTTAAATCCCTGTTAAAAACTGCGCTACCAAAGCTCGGCTGGAGGCCACATTGTTTAATCCACAATGAAAGCAGCACGCTGGATTTGAAGGGCTGCAGAGCCCTCACGGAAATGTCCTGTGAACGCTGAGCTCCTCCTAAGGACCAACCCACCAGAAACGGGGTTTGGTGCCAGATTCGGATCCCAGCTGCATCAGTGGAGCGAGTCCACCGAAATTGCCCCCTCCTGGGCGAGGGCGCAGAGCCTGGGTGTGCAGTGTGTCCTGTTTCGAGACACTACACCAGCAGCAACTGTGACGTAGAGGGCCTGGACGCTGGCAGGGATACGGAAGAAACCGTGTTGCCCTGCCAGTCCCCCCATGCCCAGACACAGGGGGGATGTTGCAGGCGAGGCAGGTTCCCCAGCACATCACTAGCCCATTTGTAGCATGAACCACAAACAACGGAGTCCAGGGAAGAGCTTCAGTTCCTGTTAGTCTTTATTTATCATCTTCTCTAAGAGAGACGGTTCAACTTCCACCTTCTCATGCCGAGCACTGCCCGCTGTCTGCAGGAACTGCCCCAGACTTCCCAGCTTCTGGCCAAACCTGAAGCATGGCCAGATCACGAGCACGCATGACCAGGGCAGCTCCAAGCCCATCACCCTGCCCATCGCCCGTACTTGTGCCCTTTGTTTGCTCTCGGGCTGCAGCACGGCAGAGGAAGCTCCACTCTGGTTTATCTACAACCGCTGCGCTCCGATGGGAGATTACAGAGGTGGATCTACCAATGAGGGGAAAAAAGGGATGGGAAAAAAAGTGATGGGGTTTCCTCCCCACCAGTGGGACACTCAGGGATGTCCTCACCATGGGGACATCTCCACCCAGGAAGGTGTTCACTGCCAGCCATGGTGCCTGTTCTGCATCGAGCTTGGAGCTGGATCCCACTGCCAGCGAAAGGCTGATGACAACTCTGTGCGTTCTGCTCAAAACCGTCATCACTCTGCTAAAGGTGTGGGGACTGTGAGCCCATGAGCTGAGCTCTGTCTGCTGGTAGCCTCGCTGGGGCTGGAGGAGCTGGGGCTGGGCCTCTCCCTCGCTGCTGGCGAAGGGGAAAAACCCACCCCTGCTCCGACTGCCGGCAAACAGTCCCCCCACAAACTCTTCCCAGGCCCCAGCTTTGCTGTCAGTGTGAAGAGAAGAGTGGGATTCTCCGGCCAGCTCCACTCCTCACCGCCTGGTCACGTCAAGTCTTAGCAGTGAACAGAAATGGGGAGCTTGGTAAAATTTGGGTAATCTTCACCTTCAAATTCACTAATTTTCTTTGACAGCTTGAGCAAAGAGAACCCCTCGTGCTTCAAGAGCGTTTCTCATCCACGAACCGTTACTGAGAGCATTGGAGCTGGTTCCCATGCCTGGAAAGGTGGTGCAAGGGATCAACCCCAGGGTCCTGCAGCATTTCCAGCGCTGCTCTTATCATCAGAGGGGCAGAGACATCTCTGGATGGACATTAGGGCCCCAGGCAAGTCATTCAGCGAAGCGCAGGGGAGGTCTTCATCAATCCCATTCAGTTAGGAAATGGTAAGAGCGCTCCTAAAATCAGCCAAAGAAAAGGCAAGACACCCCCACACCCAGCTACCTTCTTGCTAATATTAATAAGCATGGCACATTGCGTCAACCGCTGAAGGTCAAAGCAATCTTTTTCCCTGGTGGAAGCTCTTACAGCAGTTTCTCAGCTGCATTTTGTACCTAAATGTGCTTCTTTAATGACTGCAATTTTACATCTGCTCAGGTGAAGTGCATCGTCGAACATTTGCTTTCTTCTGTGGTTTTATTACACCGCTTTGGCCGGCACCCAGCCAGAAGGAAAGAAGCTGGGAAATAAAAATGGAGTTCTTGAAAGTATTTTCCTTTAAAAAAAAACCCAAATAAGACTTATAAAGCATCATCCTTCAGTAACTGTTTACCAAGATTTCACTGCCCTCCTTCTCCCAATAGAAAAAACACTTCACTAGCATTAAAAAAACAAACCCACCCTTAATTCTTCTGCCATACAAACAATTTGCTTCCAGCTGTAAGAAGCAAAGGAAGAACAAGATGGCTGAGAACTGCCCAAAGGGACTTACACTGGGTCCCTGCTCCAGAGCCTCCTCATGGGAGAACCCCCCGGCTGGGGCACGGAGCAGCGGGCCAAGAGCGTTCGACACTGCCCAGGCCTTCG
>NW_010399506.1:0-14346 GCF_000710305.1 Buceros rhinoceros silvestris
AAGATAAATCCTATCTTTGTAGATTCATAACTGACAGGGCTGACAACTAGAATATTTACCAGAAAAACAAGAATGCACAGCAAGACTTCATGATTCTCTCTCATATATATTTCTTTATAGGCTGCATTCTGCAGTATTTGTTGCATGTGTCAGTGGAGATGAAAAGATACTTTACAGGGAAACTGAAATCAATTTCCAATGACATTACTGTAGCACAAAATGGAATACTATGAATGACAGCCACTCATATTTCCATAAATGCAGCTCCTGTATAAGCAAAATGCTGAGGTGATTTTTACTTCTAATGTCACCCTTGGAGGCTTTACAATGTCATCCTCATTTTTGTCAACATAATTATATTTAATTTTGTTGTTTGGTCTATCAGAGGTCCACAAACTTGTTTCATCAGGTAATGCTCCTTATTTGTAAAAAATGGGCAAGAAACAATGATTTCCCTGTTTCACTTCTATACTGTATGGACATTCTTTAATAGTTAAAATGTTATCAGTAGGGGAGGAAAAGAAGAAACATCTTTTATGAGTCTTTCCCCATGAACACAACAGTCTTTGTCTGCCTAGTGTGGTAGCCCAGCTGAAACTTGCATAGCATGAAGACCTGAACGCTTCCCAGTCGAAAAGGGGCAGTTTCCCCAGTGAGAGAGCACACCAGTCTTGCAAGTCTGAAGTGCGTGTGTGTGGGAAGCTAGATTTAGGGAGTTTTCTTTAGCAGTGAGTTATGTAGAGTTTCAAAATTGAATCAGTGAAGTTAAATCAACCTTCCAGTCTGTTTCAGGCTTTCTTTTTAATTATTTTTTTTTCTCTTTGGACATAAAACGCTTCGAATAAAAGTTCTATTAATAAAGCTCTAACCACAGATTAAATATTTCTGCTGACATTATTTGACTGATAATATCAATTTCATAGTTCAAATTTTAATAAGGTATTACAAAGCATAGGAAGAAACAAGCTAATCAAGCCAAGTTTCATATTTCCCCTCTTTGTATAAAATGATAAGTGAATTTAAAGCTATGCTTTGTCTCTTTAATATCTGCTAAATATGGATGAATTACTGAATATATATTTATTCTTAGCCTCATTTGAAGGCAAATATTTACAAGGCTTTTCTCTTGTAATCTGATTTTAATATCTCAACTGAAAATGATTCATAACATGTGGCTTCAAATACCCTGTAGTTAAAGAGGCCAAAAATTAATTAGCTGATTCTAGCAAGGGTTTCTTGGAACTAACCTTGAAAGAAAAAAAAAAAAAGCGGTACTGTTTATCAGATCATTGTACATTGTTGTTGCTTGTGCAAAGAATTTCAGGAGTATATGACAGAGGCTGGCAATAACTTGCGTCTGATCCTTGGTGCTGTTGTACAAGTGCATCCTTTGGTTTTCTGTGGCTCTTCTAGTAGTTCTCCAGGGGCTGAGTATCTGTCCTTTTGGCGTGGAAATTGTTCAGACACGCATCGGTATGTGAAGCGGGTTAGCGACTGTTATGCGAGCTATGGGAAGCACCTCCCTTTAATCCCTTGTCCAGATTAAAATGCACTGAGTGCGGAAATACTCACAGGTCCTTTTTTTTGCATCTTATAAATATACTCAGGAAGCCATCTGGGAACAGAAATACTCCCTAAGTACCGCTGACCTGAAATGAGTGTCTTTGTGAAGTCAGTTTCTCTCCTTCCTTTGAAAGACAATCTTGCTGATGCTGAGTGCTAAAAATAAGGACAGAAAAATCTTTTCCAGCATCTGGAGTTTTCTGTGCTTTAATCCGTTCATTTCCTTATGTATTGTTATATAGGTATTTCTGTGCACACTGTGATTAATGTACAAATATATATTTTACTCAGTAGGATTAGAGTCAAGTGGGCCTGATTCTCCACTTCCTTGCATCTTGCATTGTACACTGTAAGTGTAGGTAGCCCTTTTAAAAACGGTTATTTTATGAGGAGCTTTGGGGAACTAGATTAACTCTTGCTTTGCCATTCTACAAATAATACCATCTATTGTGAGCTGAAAACAAATCTTTCATCTGCCAGGTTTTTTTTTGTTTTGGCTACATGCTTTTCTAGAAACCTGATCTGTTGGTTATCTTCTGTCCCATTAAAGCAGCTGTTTCCAAAGGGTACCATGTTGTCCCAAACTGCCTTGGGGCAAGAGTATTCCTGTGTAGAAGTATGTGTGTTGGTATTAGATAGGTATTTACACCATCTAATTGCCAGCCGTAAACATGCAGGTAAGCTGTTTAACAGCTCTTCCACAAACTGCCTCAGAGACTTCCTCTTCGATTCTTGTCATGAGTGGTTGGTACTGTGTTTGGGGAGATCTCCAAATTAGGAGGGTATGTTCACTGAATTTGTATGTTTTTGCATGTGTTTTTTCTGGGCAACGGTTCGTTCAGCTTTAGAAAATCACAAATTTCCTTTGCTTATGTCTGTGCTCCTTCCCTCCTACAAAACTGGGTATCATGGTGGGTGTGGTGTCCTTGGTTGCTACAGCCACGTTATCTCAATAATGTTCTGTCAATGGTAAATGCTGTGATAGTAGGTGCTCTCATATAATCCTGTGTTAGGGCTTAAATCTGAATAATCTGCATATTTCTGATACTCCCTCTTCTATATTTGGTTGACACTAATAATCCTTAGGAGAGTCAAACAGTAAGAAATATTTGATATCATTTCTCAATCAGCGATAAGGCTTGGTTTGCCATGAAAGAAAGGTCTTCATGATCATTCTGAATATAGCAGAAAATTGGTACCAGAATATGATTCAGCTAGATTTTTTTTTAATGTGAACCAGGCCAGAAAGCCCTTCTGGATTCTGGTTTTTCACAGGAAGGAAAACGGAACAAGATCTGTACGCTAAACCGAACAGGAGTGTAGCTTCAGCTCCACGGTTTGGGTTTTCTTGGTAATATAGCGTCTGCTTTGGTTTTGATAAGTTTAATTTATTTTTAAAAAGCAGGTAGAATTTATGCAGTATTAATAGCAAAGCATGAGAATTACGTATGGTCACACGTACTCTGTGGGATTTTTTCTTTCCACACGGGTGTGTATGCACACACATTTGTTTTGTGTGTCTCAAACAGCCCCGAGTTACCCCATTTGCAGGCTGGTAAGAGGGCGTGTAAAGGACACAAAGATACTGATGAAGCTGAGGTGATGTGCACACTCCTGGCATCTGCCAAGTGTGTCATGCATCCTTTATGTTTCCTACTACAAAAATCTTGATTTGTCCACAAGGAGCCTTTCATACGAAGCTTGAAAGTTTGGGTACTTGTGGGACTTTGCCAGTTCAGTGTTGTCCAGTGTTGCGCTGTTATTTACTAAATTAATGTGTTTAACAGAAGTTGTCATGGCAATGATGGAAAAAGTCAAAAACTTGCTGATGCCTCTGAATTACTGAAGGTTTTGTATTTCAAGAAATATGAAACCCACACTTAGCACTTTGGATCAAGTTACCTCCAACAGGAGTAATTGCATTTTTATCAATGAATGGGTTCACTTTAAATAGTGTTTCCTCCTTCCGCAAAGTTAGCTTTTTTCTTAGTATGATTGGTAACTTTTCATCTTCTCTTAATCAAAACAATTTCTGGAAATGCAAGATACATTTTGCTTAAGAAGTAAGTTGAGGCACAGTTTTAGGTAATCTCATATAGTTAGTTAAAGGTGGTGCAGCTTGCTGTTTAAAAGCTTCTACTGTTTACAGCTCCATATCTTGCATTTTATCAGTGTGATGTGATCTAACAGCCACAGGAAAGACAGAATATCCTGAGTAACCAGTAACTGCTACAGGGCAGTATGATTTGGCAGAATCCTACTTGTAATTGCTGATCTTGAGCCGAGGAAATACAAAATTATTTGTGCCTGCCTTTTTTTCTAAAAATGTCAGTCATTGCTTGAGAGGTCTGGGTTTTCAATTCTGCTGCCTTTACAAAAACAAAGGGAGTAAAGTTTTGAGTGACCTTTTCTGTGTACGTACTATCTGTGGTTTCAATATAGTCTTGTCATTATAGTAACTATATCTTTGCCTTCTCATAACATCTCTTTTGCTCTCATTTGTAGTGCCACTGCTTATTTCCTCCCTCTTCATTACCTTGTGTAGTGGACTTATAAAGAGCCCTTTTTTACCATACAGTTAGATGACCTAGTCTGGGCTCTTAATAAAAAGCATGTGCTATGGGAATACTGGAGAGCTTGCTGTGATTTTTGACCAATGTTTTGCTGGTGTTTGCTGCTGTACAGTTCCTTTTTCCATAACTCACCCCTGCCTACTACCATTACCACCATCATAAAAAGAAAAAAAAAAAGAATTGCAATGCTTTGGAAATCAAGTTTAGAAGCTAAGGAGGTGGACACTAGGTGGTTAGGAAGTTTTGACAAGTATAGCTCTAGAGAGCTAGCTCAATACACTACTGAATTACCAAATCAATCCAAAGTACTTGCGTGAAGTCTGCTGGTTTATGGCTTCTTGAATGCTCTCAGTCATTGGGTATTAGCAAGTTATGCTACAGAGTTTACAGCATAGCATATACACTCCACGGCCTGTTATAGCCATAATCCGTATTTTAATGCATTATGTCAGGCATCCCTGCTGCCCTCTAACCATTCTTTAATAATAAGACAAAAGTGATATTTTAGGGTAACAGTTAATAAATAACGTGACTTATCCAATCATACCTTTCACTAAAATATTATTATCTTTTGACAGGTTCATTACTGTAGAGACATGGGGGACTGATGAAACATTGTCTAATTCTACCACTAGTACATTTTCTGTAGTTGTCTTTCTTTTAATTTAATTCTCCTACTCTGGAAGCATACTGTCCATTGCAATTATCGAATGAGCATTTAATCTAGCATAACTAAGGCATTTTAATCTTTTCTTATGGAAAAACGATTAAATGGTCATAACATTGCCATGACGTGCATTCATCTACTCCTGACTTAGAGAATCAAACTTTTCTCCTTTCTGATAACCAAACCTCAAGTACGATTTTAGCTTGAATGCAGCATGTTGGCTGCCTGAGCAAGAAGGGGACTGCTATATTTTTCATGATAATGCAGAGTCAGAAAAACAAATTCTGGTTATCGGTCACTTCCAGTAGGATTGTTTCTGGGCAAATTCTGCACATGCCAGTGCCTTTTGCTGGATAACATTTTTTTGAAAAAATATTGTTTCTTAAATCAGAGATGTGTGAATAGCACAAACTCAAAATATAACAGACTGAAACAAACAAGTAACATGCCAAAGTATGCCAAAAGCATTTCCTGCATACTGAGGTGGTCACATTTCAAGAAATCCATTTCTTGCAGTCTAGTTTCCTTTTTGTCTGACATTACATGTACAAATTTAATTGGCTGTGAATCTGAAATACACAAACATATATGAAGAAAATACAATACTGACTTTCAAGTTTGCCTGCAAAATTTGTCTAGAAATAGAGCCCATCCCTACCGAAACAGTGACTAAGAAACTCAAATTAACCATCCCAGAACAAAATGGCAGCTCTCGACCTTTTTTTTTCTTACTGAGATCCGGCTGCTGTGTCTCTAGGACCACAGTCCCTGTTGACAACATGGAAAGGGGCAGTAAGTTCATTTCTCTTTCAGAACATGCTGCAATCTCGAAATTCCCCTGGAGAGATTGTATCAGATACCTGCAGAGCTTTGCTTCAAATCAATTCATAGACTTGAAAAAAGATTTTCGTAATGGCTAGAATTGTGAAAAAGAAAGTTATATTTATCAGATAGATTTATTTCTCACTCCAGTCCCCCAGACAGATGTTTTTTAATGGCTCATTATTTTTCTCTTAAACGACTAAATCTGTACACATTATAATGTAGGATGATATGTAGTTCCTAAGCTTCTACCTATGTAAGAAATTAAAACCTAGGTAATGAGTCACTGCCTTTGTACAGAACTGTAAGTCATTCTTCTAAATCCAAGGAGAAAGTGGTGGTACGTATGTATACCCTACAACATGCTTTAGCACATACTAAAAGCGTGACCTGACCAGGCTGACATTCAGCTTGTCACCATTCAATAACTCTCCATCCCAAGCAAGGATGAAAAATGTCTTAGTCCACCTCCATAGGAAAATACAACTGTTTGCAAAAAACATCTAATATTAAGGCTTTTTGTCCAGTTGCTGTAAATTTTGATTTGAAAGTGTCAGTGCAGGGACTCATAAACTCCCATATCCATGGGAGATGGGTACCTTATAGCCCTAGGATCTTGTAAAAATCCCTTGGGTAATTCCCATTCTTCCTCCTCACCATCTTCATACCTGTCATGGAGCTGAAGTGTTGCACTGTGAGAGCCTCTGGTTTTAATGAACTGTGGTGTAGGTCTGCAAATGGCCAATGTGAGACAAGTAACTGATCTAGAAGGACATTAGGTATCCGTTTAGTGAACACTACCATTGCAAGCGGCAGCTGATTCTGACATGAGAGCATGACTGGAGATAATGATGCTCCAAAATCCAGCAGAGTTAGTAATGGCCAAAGTGCATTGGCTCCTACCTCCTAGAAGTGTTTTCTGCCCTAAATTCTTAGCCTATGGTTTTGGAGGACTAGGGTCTTGTTTTTTTTTTTAAAAAAAATGTTTCCTGAGCACATTTCCTACCATGCTAGGCAGAAAAGGGGGGTCAATTCCTGTTTTCCATTGAAGGACTCATCTAATATTTCACTTCCCAGAAAATACTGACAAGAACTGTTGGTCCTGGACACAGTAGCTTTCTGTGAGGGCAACTGCATGGTGAAACTGGCCAAAATTTAGCTTTAGCAGCAATTGTAGAAAAGGTCTTCTTTAAGTTAAAGGTAAATAATCACGGACATCTTCTTCCATGCTGACAGGTAAGGTGTGGAAGACTCCTCTATTCCTACTGGCAATGGATGGAAAAAAGTATTTTTGTTAGGGGTTTGCAAGTTCAATTCAGACTTAAATGTTTAAGTGCCTCCATGCTACTGGAAAAGGATCAAAGCAAGGAAAGGAACAAACACCTACGTAATGTCACAGAGGAGGGACACTGCACATTTGAACATTTACTATGCTATTAGTTCATAGTTTTGAGCGTTTAAAGAAAAGGATGTATGATCTTGAAAAATATCAGGGAAAACATACATTAACTTCGCATTAACTGAGTTTTAAAACCTAAAATTATTATGAAATATTCAATAATTTTCCATATTTTTGCTCTCACTAATATTCACAGAGAGTGCACCTGCTTTTAGATCGATGTTGCAGGTTTAATCAGGATGAGGTCTCTCTTTCTGAGATATCTAAGGACACTTCAGGAATGGGAAGTCTTGCTAGAACAAGAGCAGGTCCTCTCTGCCCCTTCAGCTCTGGCAAGGTGAACATCCCAGGTGTCTTCTTTCTTAACATGGAATAACTGTGTTTTGGAATATTTGACTGGGAAAAGTGTTCACAGTGTTCGATCTTGTAGCTGGGGAATGTGCTTTCAATTCATGGGTGCTGGAGGGCAGGACTGCTTGCTGCATTCTGCCTCAAAATGTGGCAGAGAACCATCATCTCTTGACTTGCAATGCGGTGGAGGTAATGTCCCCATTTCCTTTTGTGTCCTCAGTCTCCAGGTTATCAGTGGTCTTGATCTTTCTTTCATGCCTGTGATCCAGGGAAAGATGAAGGATCACTTATGTTTTCTTATCTTGCGAGGTGGACATTGGTAATAAAATCATAAAAGAAGGCTGTCACTCATCCACATAGCTCTCCACTATTTCTCCCTCCAGGTAGGACTTAATTTCAAAGAGAGGATGCTCTGACTTGCTCTGTCCTTCTGTACAAAGCTAGCCAAAGATTTGGTGCATTAGCATTTTTTTTTCCCCCAGCTCAGGAGTGTGGTGTTGAAGGAAATCTGCCCTTGGCTCTTCTTACCAGTTTGGTTCACATCACGGGGTAGTCTCAGGGTGTGTGAAACTGATCCTTTTGATTGAAACTAAACCAGGAGATATACTCCAGGAGTGCACCTGGTGTGTTATACGTGGTAATGGGCATTGAAACCAGGGGCCCAGTTTAATGTTCTCTCATGACAGTAGGGTTTCATCAGCCCTTCTTGACTCAAATCCAAAATAAGGGCAGCAGTTTGCATAAGTCGTAGCTAGGTGAGTGGCAGAGTGAGGAGTTCACATTTTCTCTCTTTGCCACAGGTGAAATCGTGATCTTTACCAAAGCTCCTTATCTTTTGTGTTTTACGCTTTGCCATTCCCCATTTATTTGTTTGTTTTCTTTGCTTCTTCCTGTGTCCTGTTGCATGCCTGATTTGAAATCTCTGATCCTCTACAAAAGCTACCTCTGTCTGCCTTCCCTCTCCCACTTTCATATTTTCCTAAGTCACTCCCTGCGCTGAAACAAAGCTTATTGACTTAACTTCAAATCGCAAAGCATGCACTATATTTATTTGGAGAGGGCTGGAAAAAATGTTCAACTTTAATAGCATTTATTAGCTAAATATGCCGATTCATTCAAATTCAGACTTTTCAAAATCATGATAAATTTTCATTCTCTTCTGACCTTCTCTGTAAAAAAATCCTATTTCCAGCTCAAAATAACTGATTGCTTTGTAAGCTAGACTAATTATACTATAAACTTTTGTGAAAGTCTGAGATGTAAAGGAAATATTTTAACTGCTTTGATACAATTTTTCACCCTGATTCTTAATGTGGGAAAAATTTCAAAATGCTGACATTTGTCCCAGCTTGAGGATGAAAAAAATAGAAATCTAGAAATATTTTTCTTAGCAATAAAGCCATATGGTTAAGAGGAGCAAAATGCACATATGGCAACAAGATAATCTCCTGTAATTCAACCCATTAGTGGAAGAAATTTGTTCAGACAGGTATGGAGTTTGATTCTCATTTATGTTACTGCCACCTCATTCTTATCAGGCTGTAAAAAAGGCCCTGAAATGCTAATGGTAAATACAGCATATGCTCCCACTAAAAGGTGTCAAAATCTTCTTTTCCTTACACCAAATTGGGCTATAGTGTGTATATGTAAGGTATGTGTATTTGGTCAAAAGTTGAGTCTCTCTTTATTTTCTATTTTCTTTGGTCTGAAATTAAACAACTGTAAAAAAGACATGTGAGGACTGCAATATTTTTACACTGAAACTGAATGAAAATCAATGTGTTCTCTAACTTGTGTATGCTCCCCTTTTCCTACTGGGCAATCCCTGTTTTGTCAATTCTTTATTTCATAAAGAGTTGATCCTACTGCCTGTGGAGACACTTCTTTGTGGTGAAACATAAATACAACCACAGATTAATATACTTGGTTTCAAAGGGATTTTTTTGGTAAGGATGCCCACTGGTCAGTAAAACAACCAAAAGATATGTAACTATCCTGTATATCTAACTTTCACGGCTGGCTTTGAAGACATTTCCATAGCTTCATCGTTGTTTCTACATGTTTATCTCATTTCCTCTAATACTGCTGATAATTTACTTGGAAAAAGCTGAAAGCCTTGCTATTTCAACTGTCAGGTTGCTGAATACTGTGCATAGGGAAATTGTGTGCTTGAAGGTATAGGCAAGATTACACCTCTGGTCCAATGAGAGGTCTCAGGTAAGTCCCTTCACCTCTCTGTGCTGCAGATACTGTGACACTGCCTCTCTAAAACGCTTGCAAAGCTGGATAATATTGACAGAGAACATTAAGCAGATATGATATAAAGTCATGGTTATTAGAAATGGCTACAGAAAACTTTTAACACAGCAGTAATTTTTCCCAAAGGGCATTTTCAAACAAAGTTGTACTGACTTCTGTTTTGATGTAAATGCTGCTTGTTTTCGTCAGGAAATAGTCACCTCCAAAGTTTCTTTCTCCCAGTTTCTTCAAGGCCCTGTCTTCTAACCTCTGCACAGCCAAATTAAATGGAGCTTTTACTGTTACAAGTGTAATACTAGCATGTATTAGCTAAATTATTGCAGGGAAGCCAAATGGAGATAACAAGTAGTACATGATGCTACCGAATCCCTCAAAGTTTATTAATATATAGAAATTCATGAATTATGCTGAAATTCAATAGCATTTATAATATTTTGAAGTAGAATGGAGTGGCAGGTGAACTGGTGGTTAGTTCTAGTGACTGTGAATCTTTGTGTATTCAGATCCAAAGAATAACCCTGCTTCTGACTTTATATTCTCTATGATAAACTTCCTGGCCATTGCAAAATTAAAGGCTGAGCTGAAAATAGAGTGGATTCCACAGTTCTCGCTGAGAAAATTCTCTATCTAGCACAGTAATTTTATTAATAAGGTAGCTATGAAAATCAAAAGCATTTAAACACACTGCCGAATTATTTCATAGATATATCTAATTTCCTTTTGTTTGTTATTTATTTTTATGTTCAACAGCTTACTATCATTCAGTGTTTGCCCTCGGGTATTTTTGGGAATATGGATTAAGGAGACTGTTCCAGGAGTAGATTTTACTGTCAAAATCATCATGATCTGTGTAAATCCATTGCATATGTTTTAGGGGACAAATTAACAATACTATCTAAGTCCTTTGATAATGCAATAGCTAGCAGGTATGAATAAAGAAGACTAAAAGCAGTATCTGACATTATTCACTTTCAGCAGATGGTTGTTTTAAACATAAGAAAATGATCCCAAATTTTGTCTGATTTTAAACACCTAAGTCCACAGGACAGCTGAGAGAGTAAGTGAAATTTTTCACAGGATGAGAAGATTTTTGTAGACTGTAGGATAGAAAGAAAAAAATATGTTTTCTGTGGTGGTAGATTTTAACTGGGAGAGATGACGTATATTACTTCTATCTTACATATGTTTCTATCTCTATTTTTGCCCTAGTGCAGTGTTTGGGTTGCTATGTGCCTTAAGATGTCAGAAGGTTGTCTGTAAAAATGGTTCTGAAAAGACTCCTCACCAAAATCCTTTCAAACATGTTCACCACATACAAACAAGCAAGCACTAGAAAATGACCATAGGAACATTCAATATTTAGCCTGATTTTTATTTTGATATTTCTGTAAACGAAAACCCTTCTGACTGGAATGTCAAGAAGTATTGCCCTTGGTCCTATGATAAGTCACTCTGAAGGTATTTATATAACAGAGGTCTCTGACTCCTGCTCTAGCCTCTGGACCATGCCAATTCAATGATGTTCTGCATTCTCCTGTTGTTTTCAGAGAGCATCAACTATGTTTTGGCTTGCTTCCCAGACAATGTTCCAGAGCAGAGAATTTGACCCTCACTAGAGACAAAGGCATATGAATTAAAAATAAAAAAGAGGTAACAAAGAAAACACTGGGGCTGTAGGCCCCGATGTGAGGAAAATCATAGGCAGTTTGAATGGTAAATCTTACCATTAGTGTGACCTCTAAACTTGGGTCAGACTTGCACGCCTCCAAACCTGCATTTGCTTTTCATGCCCTGTGCTTATCCTTAGGATGCCTTGAATCTGAGTGTCAAATATTCTTAAAAGACAAAATGTTTTCCAGCTTCCCAGGAATGGTCATTTGGATTAGTGGTAAAGGTACTTAGAACAGTAGATTGGAGGCATTGTGATGGGTCTACCGAGTCTAGCCTAGCTAGACCTAACTTAATCACAAACATGCCTATGTTTTCAAGTGCTGATCTTTGGAAAGACATTTTGTCAGGTGCTGGTGGAGTTCTTCAGTTCAAACTGTTATGTGCTTGGATTTACCTACCTGGAAGTCTAAGACAGCCTGGGGCTGAGGTGGAATTGCCTTCAACCTGCAATTTCTGATCTAAATTATATGGTTCTCTAAAGGATTAAACGTGTCCTATTTGTATCGTGAAGCAACAGAGAACAACCCGGTCCAATGAAAAATGCTAAGCAGCCCCTCAGACCAGAAAGGTCAAATAGCTGGTGTGAGGGATGGCCTTGCAATGACTTTTAATGGAAGCCATAGCTGATCCCAGTACTCAGAGTAACAAAGCATAGCAAGAAGCATTTTGTTGAACCTATGAAGGAACTTGATCTATATGTCTCTATTATCAATTAACTATTATCTGTCCATCAAAAGATGCCTGCTGGCACTGACAACATTTTGAAGCATGCACGTAGAGATCAGAGACTTCCAGGCCTTTGCCCCTTGCTTGTGTGTCACTGACAATAGTATTAGCAGTATGAGAGAAGGGTTATCATAGAACGGTGCAATATACGGGCAACTTAAGCACACACTCTGGCTCTTAGCATGTGTATTAGTGCAGGAAAATTGGAATCAGACCAAGATTTTTAAATTTCTAATTGCTGAATGCCAGTGTGGCATGGAAAGGTGTACAGTGTACTGTCATTGTTTCTTCATTAGGGAATAGCCTTTTATCTTGAAATGGATATCAGCAGGAGGCGGAATGCTGGGGAATTCATCCCCTTTACAGGACAGGCAAAGGCCTTTGGTTAAGAGAGAACAATTACAAACTGGAAAACAGTCTGGCTGAAGAGTGTGATAGCCTGCAAGGCACAGTGCTGTTGGTTCTCCTCTTCACAAGCTATGCCATCAGCCCTCCATTTCTCACTTCTCCCTTTTTGTTCATGCCAGTTGTCTAATTCTTCCCCACCTCGGTGTGTTGATTCAGGCACGTCAGTTCCCTTTTTCAGCCTTTTGTGTGCATTGATCAGAGGCTGTCATCTCCTTGACTAGCCTTATCTGCAACTGAACCCTCCAAACCTGCGTCTCTCCACCCTCCTGCTCCACGAACACCTCACTGCCCCTTACCCTGGGCTGTCGGCATAATGAAGGCTTGATTTCAATACTTCCTCTCATTTCTCTGTTCACTGCTCTGCAGGTTAATGCAGATTCCAAACTTCAACAAGCAGCTGTTAAACATGTCATTAACACTGCTTCGGCTGCAAATGAAACTCTGCTATTGGGATTATTCTGGGAGCTATAGTTTTGTGATGAGCTTTGTCAATCACAGCTGACCTGCTGTGTACAGAATGAAACTCAGATTATCTTCTTTCTTCCTCAGACTCTTGTCATTTTTTCACAAAGAATTACTATTCTACTCCCCGAAAGATTGATTACTTGCACAAATAAGAGAGTCTGAGACATTAATACAAAATTCACAGGCTTTTCTTTATCTCAAACCTGCAACTCCCTCTACATTTCCTCCTGGTAATTATATTAGAATTGTGTACACTAGGAATTGCCATCTGATTATTATGAAACTAGTTTTGTCATGACAAAAATGAGCTTAAGTCTTGTTTTTTTGGAAAATGATCAGTACAGTGCACTGGATGAGAGAGAAGGAGATTAAATCCAACTTGCTTTCATCCATGAATGCTTTCATCTCTTTTTCAAACACAGGAAATGATTACCACTGCTATAAGCTGCAGTTCATATGAGTGAAAAAGGATAAGAAAATATTGAAAATTCTGTAACCAACAGTAGGACATAATATAGGTCCCTGGTACCTACTGAGAGACATGTACTTTATTTTTCTATACTGGCAAAGTCAAGGGTTTCACTTTTTAAGAGTTGCCTTCTACTGAGGTGTCATTAAGTACTGGAGAATATGTTAATTAATTTGACATTTCTCCAGGTTAGGATTTTCTTTTATTGTAAGAAAGCAAAATATAGTAAAAAATTTTCACTCAAATAGATTATTGCTTAATGAAGTGACAGGTGATTTGAGTGAAAATCAGTCTCTTAACGAACCTTACTCTTGTTTCTTCCAGTAACTGGAATTGTTGAATAGCCCAAAACTGAGCCCAAGCTCTCCTTTGTTCACAATACTTGGAGTGTATTTGAAATAAAGAAGAGAACATCTAACATTGGTCTTGCAGGCTCACATCAGTTCATGTTCTATTTTCAAACATTGATATAAACATTGATTTGATTTGGCTTTAATTCTAAAGTTGAGGAAATTTCTTGACCTCTTGCACAGTACTTTTTCTTTTACTGAAGCATCAGTGAAAATGAGCTCTGCCTCCTGTGATATAAAACTCAATATTTGGAATCAGATGTACCTTTGGGCAGGCGGTGTCTTTAAATTTGAGTTCATCTCCTCTAATACTGCAAGCCGGTAAATAAAACTGTTTCAAGTTTCATTGTTCTTGCCCAACAGATTTTCCCTTTACAAGGCCTGTCGAGCTTCTGGTGAAAAGTAAACCCTGGTAGCATTTCCTCCAAATCACCATTTGAAGCATTTGAGTTTGTTAAACGATGCGACCAAGTCAATAATAAATTCATGCTCTCCCAGGCCAACAGAGCTGCTAACTCTAAGGTCATGTTCAAAGTCATATCATTGCCTCATGAATCATGAGCACCCTCTGAACAAGTGAAAAATAAAGACTGAGAGGAGAAAGATCATGTTTCAGGGAAAGA
>NW_010399506.1:14454-38195 GCF_000710305.1 Buceros rhinoceros silvestris
TCATGCAAACAAGTTGCAAGCATAACCACTGAATCAAAGAGAGAGACCAGGATGACAAAGAGTGAAGGACTGGGGAAATGTGGGTGCCTCTTCACCCCTGGAGCTGAGCTCCTAATTTTCTTCTCTTTTAACCCCTCTGTCTAGCAGAGAAAGAAAAGGGAAGGATGTGAAGTGTGGAGTGAGTGACAAAACGCTCACCAAACAAAACCTCACAATTATTAGTAATTGAATATTTCATATTTTGAGTCATTCAAGCTCTGTGAGCCCCAAATAGCACTTTTAAGTATTCAATTTTTTTCTCCATTGACTTTAATTAAGCTTGCCCCAGGCTGGCAATCCTGATGAACGTGGAAAAGGTTTTTTTATAAAGGAATAAGCTTTCTAACAGTGCGGATTTCTTTTTCTTCCTGAAATCATCCAGCTGTTATTTAAACTTCAACTCTTATTATGTCATCAAGTACAATCTTAGAAATATAAAATACAGATATATTAAACTGCTGCACAGTAAATATTTTCCACTTGGTGGCTGTGAAAATTACCATATTATTTCCTGGTTCAGATATGCCTGATGAAACCTAGTATTAGTGGTAAGTGACTATGTATAGTAACTTCTGTGTGGGGACTCGCATGAAACACTTTGATGATAGGATTCTTGTACATACCTACATTAATGCACCTGGTCTCACATTTTCTGCTTCTCTGTCATTTAACCAATACTTACAGCCTGAACAGCAAAATGTCCAAAGTGACCATAGGGTAAGACCATTTGGAAGCATCTTTTCCCCATTATCAGTGATGCTCTTTTGCTGGCATACAGTTTATTTATTATGTCCTCAGATTGTTGAACTCACTGACTAAACTGCTCTCGATGGTAATACACTGGTGTCACAGAAGCCATACAAATCCATGCTGACTGCATTTATCCCCCTATCAACTAAACGAACCTAACAACTGGTTTGGTAACTTTGGGTATTCTGGCATTAAAGCATGGCCTTTTCTTAGAGCACATAGGAGTCTCACAGAAGCAGTGACACAGATATATTGAAAAAGCACTTTCTCCAAGTCAGTGAGTTGGATTTACTGTCTGGATACTCTGTCAATGTTATTTCCTGTAACTGTTGACTTCAGTCTAGCTATACTGATTTATACTAGTGGTGAGTTAAGATTTGAAAAGCATGGTGATCTGGAGTGCTAATGAAACTACAATTATGATAGAGTGAGACATCAAGGAGGAGATAATCCCTGCAGTCATGCAAAACCCAGTACAGAGACCAAGGACAGGTTGACAGGCAGTTGCTGAGACAGTGCCAAGCCCAGTGCTTGTTAAGTAAAGAAGTGTACTGTGTTTGGGGCTCTTGGAAACCCCAAACTTCCCATAAGATCGAGAGCAGTGATGTTGAAGTGTATGCTGAGAAATTCCAGGGACAGTGCAATATGCTGAGGCCTTTAAAGGTGGTGGTGGTGACAAGCTTATTCTAGTGGTTGTTCTGTAATGGGCTCTCCAGGTAAGTCTCAGCATTTTGCAGCACAGAAGGCTTGCTATGAAGAACTGATTTCCCTCATAGCCTCCAAAAATATTCTTTTTTAACCTAGTTTTATGAAGAGGTATTTTTCCTATAGTACCACAGCAAACAAAAGAATATCCTAGCCTCCTCTTGAGATGCTTGAACATCACATTAAAGCTAGTTCCTCTGGAGACCAAACTCAGACCAAACTCGCTTCATCTGTGACCGTATTGCGTATCTTCCTTGTGTGCCTTCAAAGACATGAATTTTATCTAGTTCTGTGTTTACAAAACTAGACTTGCCTTTGCCATCTTTCACTGAAACTCTTTTGGCTAGATTTCTGCCTGACTACATCTAGGTACTAATTCAAAAAGGGAAAATACGTATACATAACCTATATATGATATACATAACCTTGCAGGACTATCTGTGATAGTGCTGCTCACTCCTGAATCCTGAATCACTGACTTCTCCTGCAATTACCAAGGACTTTGCAGATAGAGCTTTGTTCCAATGTAGAAAATGTAGGCTGATCTAGCAAAAACTGCTTTGTGCACAACCTTATGTGAGTGCTTCTCATGCTCATGTGGGAGTAATCAGGATATAGAGGCTTGTGGGGGGCTTCTGCTACAAATAGAGCTTGGTGCTGTTACTGCGTTAGTGGGATACAGTATTATCAGTAGTCAAATGCAGAATCAGCTTTGAGTGAGTGACTCTGCATCTTGTCCATATGAACTAAATTTCATGTGTGTATCAGTCTGAACCAATATCCATACTGTAGTTAATGCTAATTAATTTTCGTGGCAGGAAAAGTGGTCATGCCAAGCCTGATTTTGGGCTGCCTTGTTTTGTGGTTGCTTATGCAAGTCTGTGGGTGTTTTGCTCAGACACAGAGTCCTTAAGCATGAAACGCTAAAGGTAAGTTTGAAAGTCTCACCTAGTACATCTTTCTGAATGATTTTTTTAGACTTTATTCATGGAAATGGGGCTGGTTTCTTTCACGTAGCCAAAATAGAAGTAGTAGGTGATCCCCCAACCCTTCTTAGTCCTCTTCTGAAGCATTCACAAGCCTGAGCACTCAATTACTCATCTTTGCTAGCCTGTAAACTTTCGAGATTGAGTGGCATAGTCAGCAGCAACACAACTCATCTCCTGTGTACTAACGGGGAGGCCAATGTAAGGGACTGAATTTCTGTCGAGCAAGCAGAATTTAAATGGCCCTGCCCAGGCTGCAGACGAATATAGATACAAATATATTCAGTGTGAGAAAAGGTGGGGTTTTTTTGCTGTTGCTCCTATGGTGGTTTTGGAATATTTGGGGTTACCCACATTTACTGATCTCATCTTACCAAAATTATGAAATACAAAATTATTTGACTATTTTCTATGTCAGAAGGGCAACGTATTAAAAACAAGTCACAGACAATTCTTTTCCTGTAAAGGTTAGGGAATCTCAATGTACATTCACAGCCATACGCACAAGTGCAAATAAGTCAACTACCACAGCTATTTAATCAGGAGCATTTGTTGATTTGAGCAGAGCCCCTATGCTGTGAAATGAAAAAAGAAAACCAAATTTTCTTGAGCAATCTTGCTGTTCCTGCTTCAGGTGCTAGGCCATTTCACTAAAGCAGCTCAGACGAGAATGTCATTAGTTCTTAAGCCCCAGGTGAATTTGCCACTGTTCCACATGATTAAGCCAGATAATTGTGTGTTGATAGCGAATGTGGTTGGTGAAATACAATTTCTAGGACCTTCCTAAACAAACACAATGTAGAAGTGAGTCAAAGTGCTGTCATTTCAGTCCTTTGTCACAGGCTTTGCACTTGCAGACATCTCTGGTGCGGACTGACGAATAATTCTGTGGCTTGTCACTGTGCTCTTAAAGGTGACCTGGCATGCAGTTTAGGGGAGGAGGGGGGAAAAGGCCTACTTAATGTGCCCGTGAACAGTGCAGACTTCTAATGTTGGCCCCTTTTAAACTATGCATGCTGGAGATTGCTTTGTCTTCGCATAGTTTTACAATTCCAGACAGTACTTTCAGAAGTGATTAAAATGCCACAAGTAAAGTGCAATTATATATTCTGAGAAGCAAGTCACTGAAAACTTTTTAAGAGCTATTTTAAACAGGGTTTCTCTATCAGGGCAATGCAGACCCAGTAAGCAGACTTCTGGGATTGTATCCTGTCTCTGCTGACCTTCTCTGTGACCTTGAGAGGGTAACTAAAGATTTGATTTTTGGTCCTGATCGGAGAAGAGGCAGGACCCTAGATCTGAATTTTTTTTTTAGATTGCAGGAAGATATTAAATGGCAGTGATAGCTTCAGCAGGCACAGTACTGCCTTTCTTTTCTCCTGGCCACTTGTGTCTACACTGGTGCTGTGCTGGCACAGACACGTATGTGCTGAGTCACAGCTGGGGACTGACTTGGCTGAAACACAGGCTTCTCTGCCTCCAAAGGTATTTTTCAGCATATTTAGTTCCCCAAACCTGTCTAGCACATGGCTCACCCATATTTGTACTGGACAAGAGCAAGATGTAGGTTTGGGAACAAACAAACCTGTTTAGGACCTTGGAAAGGGAGAAGGGAAAAACAAGGTGATTGATTATATTGGCACTTTTGCCAAAAAACAGTTGTGATTTTACTTGTAAAAAGAGCTGCTAATACTCAGGCTGGCATTGTGGGCATCATATATTGTAGTAGCATCCTCCGAGATCCTTTGATGGCAGTCAGAGTGGAAATGGAGGGCATTTGTGGACTGATTCTACACTTAATGCTAGTCATGAGATGTGCAAAGTGATTAATCCTTGATGAAGGAATCCATTTTTATAAAAGCAAACAAACAGAAAGGAAGAGACATAAGATAAGCTGATTTTCCTAATTTACTCACTTTACATCTTCTGTACCTGGCAGTGCCAGGAAAATCTCTTCTTTGATTTTAAGATAATTTTTTTTTTAATGTTACCATATTTATTGGAAGCTGGGAAAGGTGGAGTTGTTGCCAGAACAAAGTAGTGCCTCCAAAACACACAGTGAGTTCTGGAGATGCAGGTTATAAGACCACCAGCTGTTGCGGAGTGAAACCAGGTGTGTGTGCACGCATGCACGTGTGTGTGTTTGTGTACACACTTGTGTCTGTATCTCACCAACAAAGATGGTTTGTCAACCAAAAGAAGGAGAATATGAGAAGGCAGGGAAAGGACTGGAGGTGCAGGAAAAGAACAACACTCCTTGCCTTTTTGAGTACTTCAGAACTATTTATCAGATTATTATTTTTAACTCTCTCATTTCATTCAGTAAGCATGCATATATTATGTACAATCAGTATCTTGTAGTATAATCTAGCAGTTCTTGTGCTGGACGAGGGAAGGAGATTTGTCTCATGATTTATGATGCTATTAGATGTTGGTTGTTTATCTGTGCAAGCTAAACATTTCCAATGCTCATTCTTCATTCCTGTGTCTGTCTTCCCTGTCCCTTTTCCTACAGACTCTCTTTCTTAAATCACACTGATCATGTATCTCCCAAGACACGGAAGGAGGAGTCCCTAGGAAGACTGTTTCAGCTTCATTTCATAGCTTGACTGGGGTGTCTGGATAGTATGACTACTCTTTTATTTTCTGAAAGCATTTTTCACCAAAAGCCGAAGCATTGACTGAGAAAACTGTTCTCATCTGCCTCCTGGGTAGTTTATTAATATTCGGAGATGAGTGAAGAAGCCAGAATGCATGTACCTTTATCAAGCAGGTATGGCTTTATCTAGAAAAAGACAAGCTGATAACATTGACAGTATGGCAAGCTGGCTTAAACATGGGCTTTGAATGAATTTTAATTAGATTGGAATTTTGATGGCCCTTGCAGGACTGAATCTCAGAGGAGTTACAGAAACTTTGTTCTCTGTATTTTAACAGTGTTGCCTGATTCAGGACAAACGAGATTTGTGGGAAAACATTATTGTATAGGGTTTTTTTCAGTGAAGGTGCTCAGAACTGCCAGAGGGACTGATAAGCCCTATGAAACATAGACAAACTATGTTATGCAGCAATCTCAATATATGTTTAATTAATTTGAAGGGAAAAATAAAAGAAAAAGAAAATGTTGTTTTTTACCACGACCTAACCTTTGTGATCATCCCTCCTGCTGAGGAGAAAAAAAATTCTTGCGAACACCAAATCTTTTTAAAGAAACCTTTTTGATGGTGAAAGTCAGGAGCGTAAGTATAATCATCAGTGTCAAAAGCCAAATAATTTTCTGATTCTTCACAAATTACTACTGATAACATCTGTTTCTCAAGGGAACAAGACAGCCGTGGATCTAAATGGCCGGAGTAAAGTTCTTAAAGCAACTCCAAACAACATATTAAAAAAAATAAAAAAAAGGGAAGAAAAAAAAAATCCATTGTCAGAGCTGCCCTAATGTATTTTAGAAAAGGCAGAGGCAGTTTTTAACAATTTCAAATAATTGTGTGAAAATAGCCCTGATCTCTCCTTAAACAGCTAAATCGTTTTAATGCTTCTCAAAAAAAAAAAAAAAAAAAAAAAAAAAAAAAAAAAAAAAAAAAAAAAAAAAAAAAAAAAAAAAAAAAAAAAAAAAAAGGCTCCAAATGGGTTTAAACAGCTCTGATGAATGTGAAACTTATTTCTCTGCTTGTAATATTTCCAGAAATAGTGCTATTAAGTTGATTTGTGCATGGACACAAATCATTAGCAAATTGAATCCTTTATGTGAAAAAGGTTTTAGTCAGAGTTTAACTCTTAGGGTGAAAACCATGTTCTAAACAGCCTTTTGGAGTATAAACCTTGAGTTCTATATAATGAGGCATTGATCTCTCCTACCCTTAATATTCAGTGTCATGGGCATTGCATGTCAGAAACTATGCTGGTCACTGACGCAAACTTTCCTTTTGCTTATGCCTGAAGGCAGTTAGCATCCGTGTGCTGAATGGTCTTCTGACACGTCCTGCGGCAGAGAGGATTTTTCCGTCTATCACTGACAGCCTTTTCTGCTTATTGGAGGTGATCGTTTTCCTTGAATTCACATGGGAACTAACCATAGCACCATCCACAGCTGTGATACACAAGCCCACAATTCAGAGCAGCCATCTACTCCACTTCCCACTTGCCTTTATTTTAGTGAGATGGTTTTAACTTTGGGCACTCGGAAACCTACTTTTCCCCTTCTGTGTCTCTTTTTGAATTCCCAGAAGACAGGCTATTTCAATGCCCATCCATATCTAGGGACCAGAGAAAAACAGTCCACAGCTGCTATGTCATTCTTTTTTATTCCTGTTTAGTTAATCAATGCTCTTTTTTTTTCTTTTCCTGTAAAGAAAAAATATTCATAATATTTCAACAGTGTTCCATACTGAAGACTAATGTCACAGTTTCTTGAATATAAACTAAATGAGCTAGAGCCACAGATCTAGTCCGCTACCCTTTTGTCTAGCAGATTCAGACAGATGGTATCAACCAGTTGGAACACTCTTAGTTATAAACCATTAAGATAGGCAGTGGGTCAGAGCCTTAAAAAATAGGTAAGTACGTATTTGCTTATAAAATGAGTTTCTAACTACTGAACAGTATAATTTAGTAAAATGGAGGCAAACCAATTTCTGTTATGAAACTGTTGGAATACCAATTTCTGACTCTGGTGATCAGAACTATTCTCATTTTCAGTTAGCTTTATTGTAACAGTGAGTGAATTAGCAGAGAATGCCTTCCTTTCATTTACAGTAGGATATTCCTCAGACATCTGGGTAAATGGAGTTCAGTTTTTAAGAGCATACTTCAAAACTTCCACATATTTCAAGTGGTTTTGATTGTGCCTTAAATGCCCATCTCTACTGCAGGATTTCTTGGGTGTGAGTGGAAAGCAGAAAGAAGAGACCCTTACAAGCAAAAAGCAATTTTGTTAAGCTATACTTCCTCTCGGTCTATATTATTTTAATTCAAGTTCTTCATGACAAAGACTATCTTCTCTTATCTGTCTGCAATGTGCATAGAGGCAATGAAGTCCTGTGCTTGACTGGGTCTCCAGCCTCTGCTATAAGGCAAATAATGAATCCTACTTGTTTTAGATTTCTAACACATCTTGACTTTCTTGTTCTTGCCTTTTAAACTGCAGGACAGTTGAGGAAAGGGATGACTTTATTTATGACAGATAACATGATGTATGCTGTTGGAGGTTAATTATAAAAAGAAACTCAAAATGTAGTAAAACCCTCCGTAGTAAGGAGAAAATTCTAAGGAAAATTTTGCATCAGTTCTAAATGCCGTACGGTATTATCTGTATTAACAGCTTTATTAGAGCCATGTATTAACAAGTCTTAGTACAGTATATTAGTAGCAGCTGGCTCTGCATTAATTATCTACTAGTTTAAATGTGACAGCGATATGTATTTATAGTGGTCAGAAAACTTGTCATTATCTTAGCTAACTTTATCTCGGTAAAATAACTCAAAGTGTGCTAAACCAATAATGATAAAGCAGCACGGATCTTCAGTATAACTACTCAGTACAGCACAGTATTTTACCCCGATGAAGTCTAGAGTATCTTTAGAATGACTGCTGTACAGATACATGTCATTCAGTATAACATCGAACAATTACATCGCCAGCCTTTAGAAATCTGGAAAAGAGTGTCTTCCTTGGGGTTGGATCAACACAATTCAAAACCCTTTAGTTTGTTGAACTATAATAAATATTTTGTTTCAGATCTGTTCAATGTTTATTTTTGTTGCCCTGCAGCGTTGTTATGCCTAACAGTGACCAAGAGCCATACAGAAATATCTCCTTACATTGCACATTACATTGCACAAGATCCAACCGGATGTCCTACTTGGGGTGAACCTGGGGATTCATATGATGGGTGATGTACCTTGTGGCACACTCAGAAAGTCTGTCTGTAGTGAAAAATTAACAATGCAAGGCATCTAAACTCCAGCTGTTGTGAGGTATCAAGATAATTTCAGGGAGGCTTATATTGGTGTTGAACTGAGCCAAAATGAAATGCTCTGGATTCATTAAAAAAATATTATTCAGTATTACAGTTTTGCAATATTCAACTTTTCCTTCAGATCAGAAATATTAAAGTGGCATGTTTTGACATTTTTGAACTTCGTGATTTTCAGAAGTTTCAGTAGTCAATGTTTGACTTTCTGTTCCAAATTGGGATAAAAGCAAATATGAAGACAGTGAAATTTTCAGTGGGACTGAAAACACATGTTCTTTCAGCCCTAGCTGTGTCCTCGTTCCACATGAAAAGACTTTCAGTTATTTGCCAAGGAGACTGAGTTTTGTCTAGTTTCACTTTATTTCCTGACAATGAAACAGTGGGATTGCAACGTTTGTATAACTGTAATAGGTGACTTTGTTTATTAGCTGGCCTTCTCAGAAGTGGAAATTTAAGCATGAAAAAATGAAGATTCAGCATATGTTTGAGTTTTTCTGAAGATGTATAAAATTGAACATTTCTTCTTGATTCTGTCTCATTTTCCCCAGGGGATTCAGTGTTTCTGCCTGATGTGTCCCTGTCCCTGCACACTCCTTAGGCATCAAAAAATGGAGTAGAAGCTGATATTTCTGCTGGGAATACCTGTGCTGAGTGGGGATATAGCAGCTCCAGGCCTCTTTCTTGACAACATCCTTGGGAAAGGTTCAGTCACAGGGAGAGGCTCACTGAAAAGACTCAGTTGAAAATCACTTTCTGCCCAGTCTTTACGATTTCTATCATGCTCAGGTGCAGTGTATAATTTGGCCTTTGGTGTCTTCTACCACTATGAAAACATGTACTACTGGGAGAGAGTAGAGGTTAAATATCTGTCTTCTGTCTTAAATGAACAGTAAAAGAAATTAACCCGATGCATTCTATGATGTGTCCAATCCATGTATACAAAGAGGCACGTTTGCAAACAGTCAAGGTATTGCTCTAGATGAGAATGAACTTCTTGCCCGGTCTGTGCAAAAGGTTCAGAATTTTATCTTGCTCATGTAGAAAGAAGGGTGAGTACAATACATTTGATTCCAGTGAACTGTTATCGGTAACATCCTCCATATCCTGACACCATGACACTGAAAAGCAATCTCGACTCTCTAACAACCCTCACCCCATTCATAAGATTACAAGATACATGATGTTATTCTTCATCTCACACTCAGTACCGAGTCTCTAAGTGGCAAGGGAGGTATAGCAATATGCAGCGTTGCACAGTGTACTGGAGAAGCCCACATTACTTGCTGTACGGATGTCTCATCTCCCCCTGGGCCTTCAATGTTTGGGAACAATACAGACTCCACTGCAGCAGGCAGAGAGACTTTCCCTCTCCAACGGGGATGCTCCCTCACCCATCTCAATCTTTGTCACATTTTAGTCATCTCTCCAGCATAACAGGTAGACTTCCTGTGTACAGACAGCTTTCAAGCTGTAGTGATTGTAGGTGAGTGAGACATTCCAAGGGATAAGCCAGCAAAACACAGAGCATACGTAATGAGGCTTACCTTTGGAAGGCTGGAAGACTGCTTCCTGTGGAGAACAGGGGCAGCTTCAAACAGCCTTGGGCTGTGTTGGTCTTGATGGGAGCATCATGCTTTCTGTATCACTCACCTTCTACCTCTGTGGTGAAGCTGAGGATGCTTGTGGAAAGCTGTGCAGTGCAGACAACACATACATGCATAGCTGAGAATGTATTTTAGTCACCCAGTGTTTCCTGTGGGTTTTGGGTTTTTGTTTTGTTTTGTTTTGTTTTTAAAGTTGTTGGTTGGTTGGTTTGGGTTTTTTTTTAATACTCAGGACCAGTGCTTATAGATAAAAATGGGAGTCTGACCAACTCAGGGAACAGCCAACTGTGTTCCCAGGTGCCCTGAGTGGAAAATTCCCACACAAGCTATCCCATGTGCACATCTAAATCTCTGTTCAGCGAAAAGTGCTTGTGGCCCAAACACCTTAATGAATCATGTTGGTGGTGATACATTGGGCTGTTGTGATTCTTCTAGCACACACGTCACACTTCCCATTAACCAGGTGCTAAATCTGTGCTAATGCCATGTTCTCCCTGCAGAAGTTGAACACATAAGTGTTGTAGTTGCAGAAATTCCCCTGCTCTGACCCCTCCTGTAGGACCTGAGCAGCTATTATTGCTCTGTGAATACCAAGAGGTCCACCACCATGCAAGCTTGTGGCATGCAGCTATTGCAGGCTGCCTGGTTTTATTTTATTTGATATTATTTTATTTGGATTTTAAGTATCAGACGGGCTCTCCCCAGGTGTAAAGCACAGGTTTAGCCAAGCCTCAGTCTTGTTTGCAAAGTAGTTTTTAACACCCATCTGGAGTGTGGGTGAAGGTGAAAGTTGTCAGGCTGTGAAAAATGGAATTGGTGTTGGCTGACCTGAAATAGGCCGTAAAGTTCTATTCCTCACAAAGGCAAGATATATTATTGCTGTAATGCCATTATTCCGCTCCATCACTTTTAAACCTTGTTCCCATTATCTGCAAGTTAAATATAACCCTATGTAAAAACAGGAAGGACAGCGCTAAGTTGTCCAGCTTAACAGCACACACTTAAAACATAATAGAGCACTTGTTACTGTATTTTATGGAACGGAAACTCCAAATGTAAAGATGTATTAAGGAAATATCTCAAAGTTATTAGGGAAGGATATTTACAATTACAGATTGCTTTATATTATGCTTTTATGAACATCTCAGGAAATGAAATAGCCCTCAGCTGTAGCGAGTGAAGAGGGAGGTAATTTTCCTTAATACGGGTGATAAAATTAATCTGATTGAAATCGCTAGCGATTATTTCGCAGAATACTGAGTGGCAGTACAATCACTTACACTCTTTTATATTTTTTTAGTCAAAGCTCGTGTAGATGAAAGCTAATTACAAAGTAGTGATGTGAAGCGCTAAGGAAATAGTTTGTATAGCATAGAACAGGCACAGCTAATTGGGGTTTGTGATTACACAGATTGTTGTTAGGGAGAATTAACTACCAGCAGTCTCTCCTGCAAAGCTTCTCATCAAGGGAAAGTAAAAATAGACACTGGATCTGTTATTTATCTAATTACGCTATGAATATTTTCACAAGCATGTTACACACTCTCAAATGGTTTGTTGTTCAAAAACTTTCAGTCTCATGTTGCTTCTGATCAAAGTATCAATACGAAGTTTCTGACATTTGATTTTTTTCACTTAATAATACACACCCAGTCCTTCCACTCCACAAAACTGCCTGGGAACTGAATGTTATGAATTTAGGCATCTATTCATAATGCAGTGGCAGTGCGAAGGCATCAAAATGATTATTAGGAAGGAGAGTAGACAGAAAATATTGCAGGGAGTTACCAAAGTAAGAACGGCCAAGATAAGCTTGAAATAGCACAGAGAAATATTTTCTTAGCTATTATTGTTTAAGTAGTTGTACAAGCCTACTGACAGTCAAAACCTTGCAAATATGCAAAAAAAGGCAGGCCTTTGTCTTACACTGCTCTATACAGAACGGGAAGGGGTGGAGGGAGGAGATGTTCCATATGGAGACCCTGATCTTGTAAACTAATCTGCATAGGAGACTCCTTATGCTGCATGGAGCCTCAATGAAATCATTAGGACTCTGTGTGGTGCAGTGTGTAATCAGGCTGATAATAGATGCTCATTGAATTTGTTACATGTTTTGCTTTGCTTTGTTACTGCCTTTTACTTGCTGACCTGGACTAGCTCCCTGAGATTGAAAACTGTCATGCAATAAAGTTTCAGAGAAATCCATAAGAGGTAATACAGAAATCTGCTTAGAGTTCTAATTTCTGGTGGATTATTGAATTAATGGATATTACTTAATAACAGATTCAGCAAACTTTGGTCTTCACCAGAGTTGCTGTGAGTATTTTGGAGGAAGGCCCCTGAAGATCTTACTGGTGGGTTGTAAAAACTATGTATTAGTAGTCCTAGCATAAATGTTTGTCATAAACATTAGACGTTTTTGAGGAAGGAGAAAGCAATCATGAAATGCTTAGGCAGTGACATTCAAAGAAATTGGCAAGCATTAGTATCACTGCTGAAAGGAGCACCACACCTTTCTGTAAGCATCACTTCCTGGAATTAGTGCCTCTTGGTGGAAATCTCAGATACTCCCATCTCCATGCATTTAACATCGCCCTGTACCATCCCTGAAGAAGTACTTGAAGAACACCCAGCTGCATTCTGTGCAGGCACTGGATGCTCCATATTCGTAAGGCATCTTAGGAGAAAACTGCAGCAGAGAAGTATTTTCCATCTGGATAACCTCAATTTTCTGTATTATACAGAACATACAGTCTTTCAGACTCAGTTTAGAAGCCTGAAGATGAATGGGTAATTCATAGCGGTTAGATAATTCATACACAAAATAAAAGCAAAAAGTGTCAGAAGTGACTTCTGACTTCGGATGGTCAATTTGAGACCCTTGGGTTCAGGTTTGCTTTGTAAAAATTCTGAGTTCCCACAACCTCCACTTTGATTTAAAATTGAAATGCCCCAAGTCAGACCATTTTAGCATAAGCTTATATGCTATTCTTTTCTTTTTTTCCCCCTCTATTTTTCTGAAAAATCCTCAGGCAACAGCTTGCTAAACTGTGAGGTGTCCTATAATACAGCAGTTTCCAAATTCCTTTGAACTAACAGCACTGAAAACTTCTGTCAGTGCTCCAAAAATTAGTCCTGCTGTGGAAATGCCCTGTACTCAGAAATACTTCTGGCTGGCTGGCTATCATGATGGGAGACAAAGCCTGTATCTTACTGTAGACCCCAGGAATGGGTCAGGTGACTTGGAACCATCCATGCACCAGCCCTCACTGAAAAGTCTCACCCTCACTACAGCCTTACTGACTGTGCTTCTGTGGGGCACAGTGGAAAGATCCCAAGACAGGTGATATATCACCTCCGTGCAAATAAACCCAGAAAATTTGAGATGTAGTAGAGGTTTCTAACCAGCAATACAAAAAATCATATTCCATATTCACAGAAAACAATAGATATACCAAAATGATTGTGATGGGAAAGTGCTGTTACACCATTAAACAAAAAAGTTGGCAAGAAAATGTATACAGAACCAGAATAATTTTTGTCCAGAGAGGTTTCTTGCTCTGTATAGTCAATTTAAGACAAGCTGGGTCTGATTTTCCAACATGCTGAATTCCTGCAGCTTTCACTGACTTCACACTGAGATGCCCAAAATCAAAGCAATAAATATAGTATTAAATGCCTGTAGCAGTGCTTGTTTCCCAGCCCTCCTGCTCCTCCACCCCTTTCGAGGAGTAGGACCACTGACCCAGCTTCTGCTTGAACCCTCTGAAATGTTGTGCCTCTCTGATGGCTTGTGTAGTGAGTTTTAATTACCATTTTAATTAAAGCCCCATTCTCATGGAAAATCCCTGCAATTGCAAGAATTAGGCAGATGAGGAGGACACTCTGCTGTGTCATCCAGTGCTAGGGGGAAAGCTTTGCAGAGACTTTCAGCTGGTCACTTTTATCTGTTCCTACAGTACTGCCAGCTATATTGAGGGCTCTCTGCTGAGCTACAGGTATTATTTTCCAGATGTGCTATCCGCCTGTAGTGTAAGAAGATGGGATTTTACAGTCCTCTACAATGGGGAGAGGAATAGAAAGAGGGGGAGGTATATAGAAAAGGAAATCTTATCCAACGGTTGGTTTAATTTACACTTGGAAAAGTATCAAGAACAGAGTTAGAGCAGGCAAAACTGCTCATAGTAGGCATAACATAAGAGGGTCTTATTTTTCATGCGAGTACACAGAGGACATACTGGATCAGACAAGTTGTCCACCTCCTTCAGTAAACTATTTATAAAATTGGCTAGCTTCAGAGGAGCATGCCAGAAACTCTGCAGTAGGTTGTTACAGAGACAACTTGCCCACAGGGAAAATTTCCTCCTAATCCACAGACTGTTTTATGCCCTGAAGCATATGAATTTGCATCCTTTGCCAAAATATTTTTTTGTTTGTTTGTTTTTCTGCTCTTTACTACAATAACTGTAGATATTTTCATTATTGCCCAAAAAAGTTCCGTATATGCAGTATTACAATATTGTGTCACACACTTGTATGTACATAAATATTTGCTATTTATTTTATTCAGAAAATGACTGCAGGTATAATGTAAAATTATATATTTGTTCATACTATTATTGATGGTCTGACACTAGCAACACACTGTATTCTATACATACTGGCAGTTTCATTGCCAACCTGCAGGAGCAAAAGATAAAAATGATATTATATGAGTATATGCAAATGATGAAGAATCTGGCCCTGTGCTAAGTAATTTTCCTGTGCTCCTCTACTTTGTCCACTTCAAGTGACAGCCACTGAAAATTAAATGGTTTTCAATAAAAATTCTGTAACCTGAAATGAATCCCTACAGGATAATTAGAGTATCTTGCATATAAGAAGTAATCATGTGTCCTCCACTTGCAAAGTATCCTTCAAAACTGATCGGCATCCCTGGAGAACCAGTCAAGTCGGATCTTTAATGCTTATGAGATGTAACACTCAGCTGAGAGGCATCACCACATCACACTTCTCAGGGACATATCCTCCCTCGAACACGCAGTTTGGTTTGGGGCTCTGTGCTAACTATGCTGTATTATTTTTTGCTCTCCTGTTCTCCATGGCAGCGACTCCACCGTGCCTTCTGCTTTTCTGCCCTGGCAGTCCACCCTGCCCAACAGTACATGGTGTAGGACAAAATGTGCCTTCCTGTATTTGACCACCTACATTAAAACTTCTGTCATCATGAAGGGTCTTAGGGTTCATTTGGTGGAGATAGATTTTGTTCCAGCCAGCTGAAGTCCTAAATATTTCAAGACCTATTTAAAGCTTCAACTTACACATTAGCTTTCGGGAAAACACAAACCTCATTGCCAGGCCTTGGATCTGGCAGAAAACTGGTCATTACTAATCCAAAAACCACACGCTCATAAAATTACTAAATTAAGCCTGTATCAGGTTATCCTAATTCTCAGTAACATTTATATCTCAGGCTCAAATCTGTCCCTTCACAGTCACAGGAATTTTAGCTCAGAGCATGAGCCATGCAAGTCTTCCCTCAGCCTCCGTTGCAGAAATGCTACAAATGAAGGAACCAAAAAACACAGTCAAAAATAAATTTGACTTTGCATTTTTAAAGAAACTCTTTCCGATCAACTAGCGGGCCTGAATTCAGTAAATTTAATGAACTGTGATATTAATTTTAATTGCCATTATTCCTGTGTATTACATAGACACCTAATTATGAGTGCCTTTGCAATGTAGTAAAGACATTCCCAGAGACTTACAATCCACCAAGGGCACACGTGAAGGATAAAGGAGAGGAAAAGAATTATTTTATCTCATTGATTTTAAAATGACAAACTGAGGAGGACAACTGAAATACTTCACAAGCAGTGAGAGACAGAGAACTCAACATGTAGCACAAAACCTGAGGAGGATCATTGCTTCGATTTGTTTTCACGTGCACTTTAGGATCAGCATTTCTCAGACACTGTTCAATACAGATAATCGGGGAATGATCTTCCTGTCCTAGGTAAAGTTCTTAGTATTTCAGCTTTGTGTTGGAAGTCACTGTGACCAGCTGAAATTTTTCATGAAAATTAGGAGGAGAAAGCCCCAGAGACACCGCTCAGTCATTTGTCAGGCCTGTAAGAGGTGGGTTTTCTGCCAAATCAGGCCTAAAGGGACTAACACATGGGATTCATTCCTCTTTGCTAGTCAGAAAAACTTCCTCAATATAAAGAGATATGTACCTCCGGAGTTACATCCTAAGGGAAACATACAATCATCCTCTGGAATAGCTTATCTTGGCCTATTGTGTTTTAGGTGCCGACAGATAAGTTTGGAGCATCCCATCCTTGCCCAGCACATCCCAGCAGTTGCTTCACAGTAATTCCCTTCTAATCATCACTACTGGAGCTACTCTGGTTTGTGCAGATGGTGAAGGACCTTTGGCATGGAGAGACTGACAAGGACAGGACATAGGACACCTGTGAAACCTTGGCCTAAATCTTTCTTTCATCTCAGACATGACAGGAATTGGTCAGCTATACCTGATGGGAGTGCTCTAACCAGTGTGGTTTTCTATACTTTTTCCTCCAGTTCAGGTTTTTTTAAAAAATGCAGTAGAGATCCTGATTACCATTCATCACAAAAGTTTTGCCATGCCTTATCCTCTTCAGCAAAACATTCTTTCCCGCTTTATAACTTTGCCTGATTTTCTCTTTGGTGCTCCTGACAGTCATCTGGGACAGCACCTAAATAAATCCAGCAAGACTCTCCACAGGACACGAGTCTAGGTCTAGAGTTGAGTGAATCAACACACTGGTGCTCAGAGCTTCCTAACGCACAGGTTCAAACACCCAAAGCTTTCCTGCTTCATCCAGAGTGTCCGTATGTCCCTTGTGTACAGCTCCAGCGTACTTACTTTGCTCCCTCCGAGCAAAGTGGCTGTGGTGCTGTGTGTCTGCAACCCTCATTTGTCCTGTTGTGTTTTCCACTCTGGCAGCCCTGTCCCCATACTGACTTTTCATCTCTCTAGGGTGGTTAAGGGGAACCTTCCTGTGACAAAAGCCACCCATTCCCAGGCAGGGCAGTCTAAGGGTAAGAACCTAAATTGTTTTCTCACGTCCTGGAAACTTCGTGCGGTTTTACTATAGCTAGTTTTCAGATAGTAACTGAGCCATGATGAACGTGATAGAAATTGATGCGTATATTTGGAGGATGACAGACTATACCTTAATGTAGACCTTTTTATGATGCATAATATTGACTCTATGAATACACAAAGCTACAATTCATTTACACCATTAGTTTGTTTATAAAAAATCTTTATGCATATACTTTACAGCAGTACCACTTTCAGCCCACACATAAATTATTTACTAAGCAGCATGCACCCACAAGCGCCGTGGGATTCACGTTAGTGATGAGAAATATTACAAATTGCATCCCCTGAAGGTTTGGGTTCACAATGGGCTCGGTCCTGAGGTTTTGCCGTGATGCTTCTAATACAATAAATATTCAGTGAAGAGGAAGAAAATAGGGAAAAAGCTGTCAGCGTCTTGTGGGAGTCTCTCTTCAATTCCTTGCCTTTAGTGCATTTTGCTTGAACATCGCTGTAGTAATTTTTATCTACATGTTTATCTATCTGTCTACACCAGAGGATATATTGACCAGGATATTATTCCCCACTTACATCTAGCTTTGTCCTGGCTCTTAAATCTTCATTGTTACCTAATCCCCTGACAAGCTCTACAGTGTTCAGCTCCTGGGTGCCTCAGTACTACAGTACACAACAGATTTGCATATAGCTAAATCACCTCATGAAAAATTCCCTTGGTGCCCATTTTCTACTTAAACTGGTGATTAAGTACCTCTATCTACTACAATTTGAAAAGCATCAGCATGTTCCTGGGTGCCTATTTCAGCTGGTTGAAGAAGTAATTTAGTTTTCAATGGAAATGACAAAATTTTATTGTTTTTTTCTCCTCCGATGTTCCCCATACTGTTTTGTTTTTACTTGAATAAAAGAGAGCAAAGCCATATATTTCAATGACACCAACAAGAATAATAAAAAAAAAGATAGATGAGGCAGTGCCCTTTCTTTTAGGAAAAAAACCCAAACCACTCCACAATTAGCAAAAGAATGAAGTATATCTAAGCATTTTTATTGAAAGCTGAACAATTTCTCATCTTTTTCTGTTTTTTTCTGTTTTTCCCATCAATAATCAGCACATTTGGTGGGAAATCTGTATCTTGTTAAAAATATCTTTCAAGAAATTTTTTTCAGCAGCCCAAGAGTAGATGCACACATATATATACGTATACATACAGAGACATAGTATTAGAAATCCACTTACATAAAATGGTAAGCTTCATAGTTAAAAAATGTTTAACCACCTGAATGCTAAAGCTAAGACTGCACATACAGTCTTAATTTAATTCACTTATGCATTTGCCTAACAGGATAGGCTTAAATTCACATACACTCTTTGGCCTTTGTACCCATTCTCTGGAACAAAGTGGCAGTAACTGTGGTAGATCCAGGCAGATGAACATTTTCTTTGCTTTGAGGGAGGCAGAGTCACTGTTCACAGCTGCCTCTACCCCACTTTCCTTTCTGGTTGATAGCGCAGGCAGCGTGGGTGCACAGATGGGCAGCATCAGGGCTCCGCTTCAGCTGATGCCAGTGGGCAGGTCAACCAATGCGAGAACAGCTGTCTTCTGAGGTGGAGGTGTTCATACTTGACTCTGGACAGGACCATGAGAACTCAGCCAACTGGCCTAAGTATAAGCATCACCCTAATGTGGTTACCATGCTTTTAGTACCTGAGCTAGTACCTGAGCTCTAGGCTCTAAGTCTGTAAAATGACCAGGGTCTGTTCTCTGAGACCAAGTAGATGGCACATTCATGTCTATATGGTTAAATTCTTTTCTTCCTTTGTCCCTACTACCACCTGGGGACTGTCCTTGCTCCAACCTATTTCTTGAACAGTGCCCGGGAGACTAGCAGCAGGCGTATGCCCAAAATGTGCTGAGGAGCATATCAGCAAATAAGCAGCATGGGTGATCACAGGCCAGGTTCCCCACCACTGATTAACTCCCTAGCAGAGAGGCAGCTGTCGTGGAGTGACGGCCATTTCACAGGTGGCTCATTGCTCTCTGACACAACGCTGTGATCTATCTTCCATATATTTTGCCCATTTCCAGGGCTCAGTAGAAAAATATCCCAGGATTATGGTAGCAAAAGATATATATGTATGTGCGTGTATATATATATATATGAAAAAAATACCGAAAGGAATGAAGACTACAATCTCACCCATAATCCTGATCTATATCTCAGAATTTTAAAACAGATGGCTTTTGTCCCATGTGCTGGTTTTCTTTATGTATGTTCCATTTCCAGACAAGAAAAGTGGAACCAAAGGGACTTCCACTTCCTTCATCTAGGAAGCAGAGCATCCAGTGTATGAATCTGATCAGCAGTGCTTGTTGCAGTATCAAAAACACAGAGAAAAAGGTGGTCTTGGTTATTTGGATTCCAAAGCAATTGCAGATATTTAAGAAATAACTCAGGCTTTACTCAGGAGGCGGCAAGCAGCCAGTTTGAGACATTGACTAGCTAGCACAATGGAGGCTGTTGATTTTTTGTGAGTAGAAATCCATAAAATATTTCCCCTTTTTCTCCACATTTTATGCAACTGTACTGTTTCTTTTATCTGCCTACCACCCACTTCCTCCTTATGATTTTTGAACCTGTTGAGTTCAACCAGGCTTTTTAATCAAACAGATTCAACAGAAGATGATGTCTCAAAGCCAGTGAAATACTTAATATTTTCATAAATACTAAGTGAAAGAGCATCTGTAACCTCTTATAAGACAGGTAGAGCTCAGTTCAGTTATCCTATTTGTCAGCAGCTTGCCGCTGATCAGCAATGATACATTGCCTAGCAGCTTTGCTGTGTCTTGTCTGGGACAGTGTTGTACAGACTGTGAGGGAAAACTGGGTTATAGCACTCAGAGCCTTAAAGAAGCAGGAAACACAAATCTATAGGAAAACTCATTTCGTTAGTCTTAGACAACATCTAGTCTAAGCTCTAGAGATGCCTGGCAGGGCACAGACAGGCTCTGCTAAACATATCACTTTCTGGTGCATTATATAATTTTATTATGTCAACACAGTGGCCTAAGCGGCTTCATCCTAGAACACGTGTTTCAATAGTTTCTCAGGAAACACGTATCTTTCCTCCCACCAGCTTTGAAGAACTGCTTTGTTATGCACACTTAGTGGGCATGCCTCCAATGTAAGTAAATGTCATGTTAGCTTCAAGTGTGCTGAAAAGTCCTGTATACAATCGTAAAGTTCGTTTTTAGACACCGAGTGTGTATTTAAGCTATAGAAAGAAGTATACTCTAAATACAAATCACCACTCAGTTTGGACGGAAATGATTTTCACAGACTATTCCTGGTACATCCAAAAGAGCAAACATTACACTTAAAAGATGAAACACTTAAGGATCTTTTTTATTTTATATGAGTTAACTGTATGCCTGCACACTGTTTCGCTACTGTATGCATCAACTTAGTGGAAAAAACCCAAAAACCAAACAACTCTACTGCATTTTCTGAGTCTCCAACTTGCTCATACAAAATAAGTTTATCCAGAATAAGATTATGTCCTGATTCTCCAAAAAGGCTATTTTCATGCCAAATTTCCACATAAAATCTGAAACATTAAAGGCACAGGATTATTTTAAAGACAAAAAAAAAATTTATACAAGGGAAAACTGAATTTTCTCATGTTCAAAGATGGCATAAAACATATATGCTAGAAGGATGTTTAAAATGCCAGACTGTGCCTACCTGACTCAATCAAACCTGCAAAACGGAAGGCTGCTGTTATTTTCTGAATGACATGCATTACTCTGAACTTCCTCAGCTCTGCTAGCCCAGGCACAGCTGAGGGTTACCCCTGCAGCCCGCAGCCTCAGTCATTTCTTTCTTCACAGAAGCATTCACTTATGTCAGTGGGAGACAGTGTAGGTGCAGGTTCTGACAGCTTTAAACCAGAGTTTCTCCTAGAATAATTAGCTAATGCATTGTTTTGAATTAAAACCAGCTCATTCAAACATTGTGGGAAAATAGCATAAACCTGATTCCAGCAATGGAAAATTTCAGCCCACATATAAGCATTTCAGCATACTCCAGTGGGGCTGGCTAGAAAGCAACAATTAAGTCAAACAAAAAACTGTTAAGTCTGAACATTGAGTTGATTTTTCATTACATATTTTTCATGAGGATGAAGCCCATCCCTGAGAAGTCAGAGGAAAGCAGCTGCAGCTCTGAGCTGGGGAGGTTACAGGGGAGAAGGTCTGTACGGAAAGAACTTGTCTTCCTCTCTGCAGTCCTTCTCGTGGCCATGGGGCATTTGGCTGCTTCAGAGCTTCTACTTGTGGGGATTGAATCGATGCTGCATCCTGGACATAGGACCATTCCCCACCAGCTGTTTATGTAAACAAAAACTGGAATTTAAGTAGTACTTGAATCCCTATATGCCTCTTAGTGTGACCAGTACAGGCCAAGATCCAAAACAATCATGGTAGCAGAGGCACACAAAAGTAAACTTCCGAGGTAATGATGTGTTACGTTTTGCCGGTTTTACATGTGCCTCTACAAAACCTGTGTCAAATACTAACTCTGCGCTTGCTTTTTAGAGGTGCAGGAGACCTGTCGCAAGTAAGCGCATAGCCCTGAGACATGCCTGTGATGCTGATCGTCCTCCCATTTGCTGCTGCTAATTCTTTGTGGTCAGGTAGAAAATGTGTTCAAATAATGTTTTCTGTTCCTGCTGAAGCACTTAAATAATTTCTGGTTTAGCCTTTGTTTTTATTTTATTTATATTCCAGCCTAACTTGCAAGCAGGCCCCAGACTTAGATCACCCATGCACGTATTAAGGGTCAGGGTATTTATAGTCCAGGTCTAAATTAACTATTTCGGGTTTTGCCCTGGCTCTACAGTCTTATAACATATTTTACAACCTGTTGTTGTGTCAGTTCCCGTAACTACGATGACAAAAGAACATCCTTCTGAAAATGTATTATTAATAACTATGTGTTAACAGTAATAATAATAATGCAATATCAGAGTTTATGTCTTTTAACCTTAAATATTTTTTGCATCAGTAAGGTAGAAACTAATTTCAGAGTTAATATCTGAATGTTTCAAGCAAATATAAATAATTATACAAGCACACAACTGCAAATCATTAGTTCTCTGTGGGAGCATGCAGAGCTTAGATACAATATCTGTTTTATTCACCGTCTTAATATTTAAAACAAACCAGAATTCAGAGTATGTATGCCCACCCAGTTTTAACAAATAAGTTCCTGAGGATTTCCTAATATAATCTATGCTGCTTAGTATCCAGAAAAACACAGGAACAGCAGATGCCAGCTGCTGAACATTAGTACTGGTTTTCATACTGTGTTGAATGTAGAAGCTTCATACCAAGAAAATTATCATGAACAATGCTTCTATAAAAATGAAAACTATCATATTTTGCTTTTTCAAATGAGAAGAAATCAGGGCATAATGAAAAAAAATTCATCCCACGGAACTACTTTTTATTATCAGCCAATCTAACCCAGATTTCACTTCATCATAAGTTACAGCCCAGGTCTTTTCTTCAGAAAAAAAATGGAGGTTTTTTGGCTGTGGAATGAAGTATTCTGTCTTGCCTTGGTACACTGCACTTGGGAGCAACTGTTTTAAGAAATTTGTGGGTCAGGTTGGGCTGGCTTCAACAAGTCATGGTTATGGTTCTACTTCCCTTCTGGAAATTAGCCCTGTTATGTCAGGATCTTAATAGACTGTTTTGATTTACTCTTCAGGGTGGAGACCTGATTTTTATAAGAAAATAATAATTTCCATCTTAACTATCTTTGACAAGTAAGCATGTAAATGAGAGCATAATAATTCGGAAATATGTCCTATGTTACTCTCTTAAGAATTTAAATAAAGTAAGTGGTGTTTTTCACGGAGAGCATTTCTACTCCGTTTCTTCAGTGTTCACATTAAAACCCCAAATTCTTGGCACTCTGAAGTAGAACATGAACCTGAACTTATGCCATCGGTATGAGTAAAAGGAAATGAAACCTGTGTCAAATGAGTTGATTAGAAAAGTTCAAACGTACAGAAAAACTAAAGTGCACATAATGAGCAAGTGTAGCCCTGCCTTCTGAAAACTTGAAATGAGTCATTACTGATTAATTGCACTGAGAAACTACTCAGTGAAATTACCATGCAACTAAGTTGTACTAAAGCAAAGACTCTTGCTTACAATATATGAAATGAAATACCATTGTATGTTATTGCAAATTGCACAACTGAGTTTAAAAAAAAGGGGTTAAAAAGACCCAGCAAGCCCTTAGGTGAAAAAAAAAAAAATCTTTTCTGTTTTACTCAGTAGGGATGTCTGTCTTTAGGGTTGCATGCAATAAATATGCATAATATTTAGCTTTATTCTTGTCATTGTTTACAGCGTATGCTGCCTCTGTGTTGACAAACCATATTTCCCATTTGGGACAAAGCACGGAAAGAAGGGAGTCAGTCTGCATTCAGCATTATATTTAGATTGGGAAATTCCATCACCTAGTGCTTTTTTTTTTTTTTTTTTTTTCGACCCTTTTTT
>NW_010399506.1:38247-41896 GCF_000710305.1 Buceros rhinoceros silvestris
ATTGTGTTGGGGAATTCCCTTCCCCTAGTGTTTTTTTTTTTTTTTTTTTTTTGCAGCCTCTTTTGGTCTTCTACCAGGCAGCAAATTAAATTGAGACAAGTAGAGAATTTGAAGGAAATCCTCTGTTCCTCCAGCACCAAGCTCGAGTTGCTGGCTGGGTCTAGGGAATTTTATGGGGATTGAAAGAGACCTTCCTTTGGAAGCTTTCCATTTACTTGTGTATCTACATGTGTACAGATGGTGGATGCTCTGGAGATCTCCAAATACTCGCTGATTCACACACACACACTAAGGCAGCTCTGCTGTGACTTGGCCCTCCTTGGACTACAGCTGGAGAGGGCGGGCTTCTCTTATAATGCCCTAAATGCTTACATTTCAGCAGAATGCAAGATATATCCTCAGGTAAGTCCGGTGATTCAGGCGGGGAAGGAGCCATTTTGGCAGAGGGAAAACTTCTATGTAACCTCTTAGATTGCTGCAACCTTACTGCAGATCCATGCAAGTCGGGGCACACCATCACAAGGGCAACACCATGCTAATCCACACCACCTGCTTCAGAGCATTGGGGAGTTTACAGATCATACAGAGAAAGTTCGCCCATGCCCCAAAAGCCCCTTATGGTCTAACCAGACAAGATCAACAGAGACTGGAGTGACCATGGAAGCATTTACTCCAAAGTCACATCACTGGTTTATGCAAAGACAGAGAGAATTTTCAGAGTGGCCAATGCAATCCTGCCTGCTAGGCCACTTTGTGCAAGCAGACAGCGGCCACGTTTCCGGCACAGTCTCTGAGAAGAATATTGTAGTGCTTACACTATTTAACTAATAATATTTTGCCTACCCTTCAAGAAGCTGAAGGAATTTGCAGCCAAGTATTTCTATAAGTTAAAATTCTATTAGTTTTGATTTCAAAAGAGCAGCTTTTTCAAAGTTTTCAGAAGAGATATAGTTTGGCGATTATTGCTTGAGAGAGGCATGTAGTCTGGAGAAACATGTCTTTCTTCTGATGGTATTATGCTGAATGGTACCAGTGTACATTGCAGCTCACTTGTGTGCTTACACACTCACTGTTTCCACAAGTAGGATGTCTGCAACAAAAACGAAATAATGAATTAACAATTCCATTCTCATTAAACAATGATTTGTTTCTAATAGATAAAATTTACTTGTTAAGAAAGCCTCCTCATCCTCTGCTGGAAAGGGAAGATGACCTTGTAAAAGCATGTAGATACCTTATACAAAAGGGCTGAATTTGTCTCTCTTTTCCTCACATAATTCAGTGGAAAAATACAAACTGCTGTAATGAGGGTTATAAACTACCATTGCTCAAATCTGACTTTAAAATTTGGTTTATTTAGAACATAGAAATACACATGAAATTTAATCAGCATCTCAAGTCACATTATGTACTCTCTGTTCGACAGGAACCGAGCACATAAATTAGCTGAACTGGGAGCTAGTCCCAGATCCATCCCTACTTGGCTACAGCACCTTTTGCTAGCAACTTCCAGCAGGGGAAGCTCTTAGCACATCAGTATCTTTACAGTTTAGGAGAGAGCAAAGTTTAGTCAAGACAGAGCAGGGGACGGTGTGGGAAGGGGGGCTAAGAATAGGAGGAAAAAATCAACCATGTTGTAAGTAGTCTTTTTAGAAAATTAGGAAAAACATATTATTCTGATCAGATGCCTTTGTTGCATCTTAGAAATTTGAATCACATATAAAAATGGTATGTAAGAGCAGGGAGACTGAGAGTATTTTTGATGAAATGTTGTGGCTCACAATACTCCTTCTGTAAGGAAACTGCGTCCAGTTTGGGACTGACAGGCAGCCTACAAGCTTTGTGCTGGCACACTAATCCCTTGTCTGTGGGCTACTGAAAAACTAGTCACATTTTTGTTCCCAGTTCACCTTGGTGAAAAAACCCAATTCCACATACGATAAATCCAGTGTCTGCAGTAAGCCAGTCACCTAATTGCACAGTGAAGCAGAAGAAAGCCTTGCAAATGGTATACAATTTTCAAAGTGTTCCAAGCCTTAGGCAAAAGCCTTTCAACTGTGTCTAAAACTGAATGATAAAATATGTTGTACAAATTATCTGTGAACAGGAAACATGTGGTAGTGGCAGGGGACTGAAATGTAACACTTGTAAAGAAATGGGAACTGCCAGTCATTTATACCCTTTTACTTTTCTCTCAGTCACAAGTTCCATCAGATTTTTTTTCACCATCAGTTGATGTTCGAGTTTATCATAAGACATTTATCAGATCTCACTAGGCCAATTACAGCTTTGTAGCAAAAACAACAAAAAATAATACCCCATATGAAGCTAAAGGTTTAGTTTTATCCCTTTCTTCATACTTTTATAGAGGTTCTGTTTTATCATTGCGAGGATGCGTGTGGATGGAATTTTGAAAGAGCTTCAGTACTGCAGAAAAGCCTGGGATGCCAGTCATCCCCGCTTTACAGTAAAGTAATCATAAGTTGAGAAAAGTTTCTCAAGTCCTGTCTATAAAACAGTATTAAAAAATGAAATGGAGAGAGCGAGAGGAAGAAAAGGGAAATGCACAATTACTGTTCAGCAAGAATAAAGAAAAACACACCAAAACACCTTCTATTCTGAAACCTTATTTCTGCTTCCTTGCTCTTAAAGTTCCTGCAGTAATGGTGTCTCTTATATCTTCTGTTTTTTAAAGATGTAATCTTTATCACCAATACCAACCACTGTGCACTGTGGTCCTCACTGATGGAATTTTTTATAGTTTACCTCCAGAAGAACACTTCAAGGGTGAGGGGAAGTCAAAACAAAAACTTTTACGTTTTTGCTTCACCTTGCACAACAAAAAAGCAAACAGCATTGCCAAGTCTCAAGACATTTCTTGGCATAAGTGAAACTTGAGATTTAAATGTGGTGCTTAAAAATCTCACCTGCAAGTAGCTAGGAAAAAACAGATGCAACTACCAAACAACAGGATTTTTATCCATGACATTTTTTAGATATACTTAGGCCTCAGACCCTCAAAACATTAGAACACATAAATACATAGAAAAGTGTGTGAAAGTCCATCCACAAAGCAAAGGTCTAACTGACTCGCTGAAGGATACGCTAACCCTCATTCAAGACTGTATTTCTTCTCTGCGCACTGCTGTCCGAATTAGACCACATTAGGTGTCCTGAGTTTACTGGAGGACCAAAACCATTCATGCCCGTTGTGACAACATGGCTGGTGTAATTTGGTGAACTGGTGAACATGCAACATTAGTGTCTATCAAACTGAATTCCTGCTTATATTTCCCATTATGTATAAAACACAGACAAGTACTTGAGAAAATAATATAAAATTTTGATCTTATCTGAGGTAAAAAGTCTTGCTTTCAAGTTCTGCTAAGAGAATCTTTCAGAGGCAAAAGAATTAAAGGTTTTGCAATGTTCTGAGAGGCTAATGAAGAGGTTGTGTGATTTAAAGGTTAGCTCATTGGGCTGGGACTCATTAACATAACTAGGCAAACAATAAGGGATTTTTTTTTTAATTCAGTGATCAAACCCAAGCATTGGGAAAAATCTCAAGCAGAACTTAAAAAACAGTTTTGTAGTTAAAACAAAACCCAAGGAAAATAAAGTTTTGTGCTTTTCTTCAAGCTGTGTCAAC
>NW_010399506.1:42089-46122 GCF_000710305.1 Buceros rhinoceros silvestris
GTTTTTCTTGGAAGACTTTTAAATTGAAAAGGCTAAAAATTTTCTTCTGAACCATTTTATCCCTTTCCAAAGGAAGTATTTCTTTTAAAAATGTCACAATGAAATCTTTGTAAACAATTTCAGTATTTCCTCTCCCTTCCTATTTTCTGGACACAAATACTGCTGAGAATTTGCAACTGGTTTTGCTCCCTGTAGCTGTGCCTGTGCTGCAAACCAGTAAAAAGTCCTCAGCCTCGGTCTCCAGTAGTCTAGGATGGGATCTGTTAGAGAACACAGTGGCTGGTTTTGCCGTCTCACGGCTGGGTTTTTTTGCCTGTGCTGCAAACCAGTAAAAAGTCCTCAGCCTCGGTCTCCAGTAGTCTAGGATGGGATCTGTTAGAGAACACAGTGGCTGCTTTGCACGTCTCACGTCTGGATTTTCTTTGCATGAAAACCAGGAAAGCATGAAGCAGTGATGGTGTCTCTGACTCTTGCATTGAAGTAGACCCAGACAGATCTGGGAAATATTCCTGGCTTCCCCACTATCAATGTAAGCTTTGATATTATTAAGATTTTTGCTTAGTGGTTTTATTATTCATCTAAAAAATCCCACTTGTTCAGTTCTGAAATAAATATCCAGTTCTGGTATTTGATAGCTACATGACTTCTGGTCGGTATCTGTAGATTTATGGGCTTCGTTTTGCCTATCTGCACAGTGAGAATAATAATAACTGCTTCCTTTGAACAGGGGTTTGAAATCTCTAGAAGAAAAATGCCGTATAATGATATTTGACTGTTCCAAATTATTTGTGCTTTTTCTCTTTCTCCTGCTAATTACCATTTAACTATCATTTATTTTCCCAAGAAGAGAGAAAAATCTCTGCTTCTAAAAAATTTCAGTTCTAGCTACTTTTTCCATTCCCTAGACCTAAGTTCCTAAATTTATGAAGAAAAATCCACTGAAGCATAGTAGGTATAAAGATGTAACCTTTAGCTGAGGAAATGCTTGAGCCATAGGGTACTGCATTCTGGGGGAATATTTGGACCTGTGTTCGTGATGCTCATCCTGGTCTGGCTCTCTTCCCTCAGTGTCTGACATTGTCTGCTTCTTTTCTTTTGAGGGTTTATTGCTGCACCACACCAGAGACTGAAAACATCATGCAAATATCAAATTTCACTCCCACCTACTCAAATGGGTCAGCCCTTTCCATCCAAGGAAGTCCTTTCCTGTTAGTGCCAGAGTCAGCCACTCTGGCAAAGAAGCAGCATTACTAGAAGAAGCTGGGATTAAGCCTCGTGTTGGAGCTTTCCTGGAGCAGCAGGCCTCCAAAAGCGTGCTCCAGGCATCCAAGTTCCAACCCTTACACATGGTGATGCACTTCCGCTCCAGTTGCCCGGAGAACTCACTGGCTTCTCCTTCAATTCCAAAACCATCTATCCATCATTCTTTGCAGAAGCTGCTGCACATTCACCAGAATAAACTGCACCTTCGTGGGCCTGCAGTGAACCCAGAGTCTGGTTTAGACCCACAGTAAAACCCCAGGAACTGAAACACAAATTTGTTCTCCTTCTGAAGACACGGTATTGGACTTACTTGTTCTTGGCTCTGACCCTGCATGGATGTTCTTACATTCCTTACATTTAGGTTTTGAAGTCATTGGTGGGTCCTCTGAGGAATGGAGACAAACAAAGTAAAGTTCTTTCTTTGCAGGCTGTATTCACTTTAAACCTATCATCTCCTAATGCTCCTAACTAACAATCTCAAAGTAATAATATGCCCTGGTACCAGACTGCCTTGTCTTTCTGCTGCGGAATGTGACTGCTTTCAGGGAGAAAACTAGCTTTGTGTCTTATGGGGATAAGCAGCAGAAAAACTGCATATGCCATGCAATAGCTAGTGATCGGTTGATAGAGTCATTTTAGAGGCCAAAAGTATCTTGCTTGGCTTCTGGTTGCCTCTACAGAAGAGTGCACTGGGCCTCTTTCTACCCTGTCTACCAACCCCATTATGATGTTTGTAGTACCCTAGCTAATGCTTTTTCAGTCTTCAGAGTCTTCTGCTTTGGGATACAGTATTTTAATAATTATTGTCTGCTGTTTGATTTTTGATTGGGCTTTTTTTATTTTTAATCAGAACTCTCGAACTGTGGCATGTGGACCACTTGTAGTCTACAAATCACTTTTCAGTTATTATAATGGGCCAATGGGCTGTATGATGGTGTCTCATGACATTTTCCAGATAGCAAGTGTCATTAAACCCCATCTAAAAACTCTAAATACTTGCCTAATTCTTAATTGCTATAGTTGCTAGTGAGATGCTGTGTGATAGCAAATGGGAAGGGAGCTGGTTCATGAGTCAATGTCTCTAATAAGATGTGTCATCACTATACTAAATACCTGCAGGGAGTGTCATCTGTCTAGTGAAACGAAAAATATTATGAATCTATTTTCTGAGGTCTGCAGGTGTGAGGAATTTCCACCTACGTTGGTACAGGTGAAAATGGACTAATGCAAATGTGCCACAGAAAAAAAAATTAAGAGAGCTACTTTGAGTGGGATTCTCTGTGTAGACAGATATATCTGTCTCATAGAGACTCTGATGAAGGAAAATAGAGCAAAATAAGTGTGTTGCACATCGCTATAAAAGACAAAGACTATTTGTAAGGATGTGTCGTTGCTCTAACTCCTCTCTTTATCAAAGTAAAAAGAAGTCCCACGGACCCCTGCGGGATCTGCCCTAAGCAGTTGTTGTGCATTTCAGGCTATCATGATAATGAACACCCTTCACTGCCATTAGGTAGCTCATCAACAGAGAATTTCTCTTTTGCAAGGTGGCAAACTGTCACTGTTCACACGCACAACATATACCTCATATTTTGACCCAAACTGTCTCAGCAACTGAAAGAGTGGTGGTGTTGCTTTAAAGGTGAAAAAATACTCTTCCAAAACCCAAGCAAAATCATTTAACAGCTGAATTGACAGGCCAAAGTATTGCTAATTCACTGTCTCAGAGTGGAGCTAAATTGAGACCCAGTGGGGCAGATGTCTTATGCTGCAGACACTGTTTACTTTCCCTGGGTGCTCCTTGCAGTGCCTGGGACATCCTACACTAACTGTAGGCAGCCTATAGGCTGGTTTACGCATTGTGGCAGCAAACTAGGTCTTGCTGGAAGCTCAGTAGAAGGCTGGAGCATACAGGCATTTGAGAAGGAAAAGAAACTAAGAAATAAGAAAGAGCAGAATTGCTGCATAAACAGAAACCCCCACATGAATAAGATTAACTAATGTTTTTCCCAACTTCTACGAAGTGGCTTTGATAAATTACTAAATACATAACTTCATTTGATTCAAGCTAAATTCTGTGCTGTTTTTCAAATCCCAGTTTGAAAGAATGCTGCTCCTGAGAATGCTACACGGCACAGAGGGCCGACATGCTTTTACAATAATAATAATAATTTACATTTTTATTAGGAATTTAATTTTGAAATATCCCAAAATGTTCCATAAAAACATACCTAGAGAGCAGCAGATTTGCTATCATTGGAAGCAAGGAAGGGGAAGGAGGGAAAACTTTGTGAATAGGCTTCAGCAATCCCTGTTTCATGGGAAGTATATGTGTTCTTTAATGTTTACATAGGTGAAATGAGGCCTCAGTTCTTTAATGATCAAACCCAAAAGAGTCCAATGGAAGAGAGTAAACTAAACCAAATCTACCTATTAGGAAAGGAGAAGACTCCTTTAAAATTTCTGCTTTGAGATCAGGAGCTTTTAAATATTCAAGCTTGAAACAGAGGCTTATGAGCTAATTTTTACACAAATTTTCTGATAGGAACAGCGAAATTCTCAAAACTTTTGCTCTGTAGTGTTGTACTGAAGGGAGAATAAAACAGGTGTGTAAGAGGATGGTTTTAGCCTTGGATGAAGCACTGGAGTACAGACACGTGCTTAGCTACTGCTGTATTAAGGCTCGGCCTCCAGCTTCTTGCTGAACCCACAAAGGATACAGTGAACGCGTATTAAAAAAACACGTATTCATACTACCTTGAAACTTCAG
>NW_010399506.1:46201-98553 GCF_000710305.1 Buceros rhinoceros silvestris
GCAGGAAAAGACTCTATTTCTCTACCTTTTGCATTGTTCCTGCAATTCCCCACAAGCACCCCAGGATATCTCTGTGCTGCTCTGCTCTTTATCCACCACGGGTGACCCAGGATACCTGTCCCATGCTCTCTGCCGATGTAAGTGACCTGGAATTCCTCATCTAACTTACCTAGACCTGCTCCCACTGCTTGGCCCCAGAGCTTTGTAGCAAACTTGTCCCACCAGGGACTTCCAAGCGACAAAATGCGAACAGTAACAGACACATAAACCTTGTCCTGCCGACATCGACACCGTGTTGAAACCCAAGCTGCAAGGTTACATTGTATCTGAGGGCATAATGCTCTCACACTTACAGTCAAAAACACTATTTTTCATTTGCCTATGTTTTACAGGTTGTACAGAGGATGGAGCAAACCTGATGAGCTCTGTCCCAGCAGTGGCTGCATGCCAGTCCGCTGTGAGCAATCCTATCTGCATCAGTGTTCTAACTGGTGCTATTTCTATTATGATGCCTTCCCTCATTTCGGCTGAGAGGGTTTATCAGAGTTCCCTTCAGAGTAAATCACTCCTCTGTAACTTCATGAGGTTTTAAAAGTTATAATTTAAAGCTAAAGCCTAGAATCGTATCTCTGTCTCCATCATCTGCAAAGAAGCTGTCAATTAGAGACACCAGGTGGGAGCAAAGATCACTGAAACCAAAACTGAATCAAAACACGGCTTTTCCTGCCTGCTGAGGAGTTGGCGAGCATGTATGCTGTTCTTCAGTTGGCATAGCCAATTTAGTGTGAGGGGCAAACTATTGCGCTCTCGGAAACTGCGGGAGTTTGTACATTATATTGCCATACAGTGCTATCCCAGAGAAAGAAAGCGAAGGTCTGAGGGAAACAGGAAGTACCAAGAGGTCTCCAATTTGGTGATCAGGATGTTTTAATGCCTGACACAGCTACCAGAAGGCTCTGCTTCTGTCCCTAAGCAAAACACTACTTATATCGTAACCTGGCAAAACCGATTGTCCTCTTAAGGTCTTTATTTTCCTTTCCAGACTTCGTTTACCAGCAACATCAGTTACACCAGGACAGCCCCAGTTTTGGTACCTGTCACAGCTTCCTTTGAAACAATGTAAATCTACAGCAGTGCTAAAATTGTGTCTTAAAAATACACACACGTGCATGCAAAACCCAGCACAATGTACTTGTACAAGTACACAATGTACTTGTTTCAGGTTTCCAAGCCGATAAGGATAAAATCACAAATGGTCTAGAGTGATGGGCTTAGCAATACCTTTGTAAAGCTTTTCAAGCTCTCTTCCCAACACGGGGAAGACATTTGCTTTGATCACATCTATCCTTTTCCCTGACTGTATCTACTCGCTTTTTCTCATGTGTGTTGACTAAGACTAGGTAAAAATCCAGTGTGCTCGAGCCTAAATCACCGAAATTAATTCTCCAGAAATTCTAATTCCCTTTCTTATAGGCTGTAGCTTTTGGAAAACTAAATAAACCATTCTAGTCTAGATAGAGCCTCATTCATTGCCAAACCATTATTATCTTAACCCCATCGTTACTTGTCATTTTCTGGTTTAGAACTTCCTTTGAATATTCCTGCAAACGTAGGAAGGCTGATGTCATTTACATAAAGTGAAGTATATTCATATTATTCAGATGCATGCAAGATATATGTAATGTTTATATAAAAATAATGCAAATATTTCCTAGATGTTGCCAATATGGTTCTGCAAAGTTAAAATATCTTTTCCTGGGAAGAGCACTGATAGAGCTGTGCTGGGGCTTAAAAGCCATGAACAGAGCTTTGTCAGAAGAGACTAGAATAGGATAAGTAGACAGCCGGATGGACAGGCAGACTGACTAAACTAAGCTATCCAAGGTGTACAGATAAACCAGCAGCATTAACAAGGAGGAGAGGCAAGACTTTAAATTTTTAGGCTCTAAATTATTAGACTTAAATTGGAGGATAAATCAGCCCTTGAGGAGCTGAAATAAGCCATCAGTGTACAAAGTCCTGAATAAAGCAATAAGTCACTAGGACTAACAGCTATCTGTTACAGACAAGATGTGAAAGTGATGGCTCATGTAAACTTGGAGGAGAGAGATGTTGTGGTACCCTTTGCGGCATGTGTTTGCTTTTGAACAAGAATGAAATTTTGAAGGCCTTTCTTATGCTGAGAGAGAGGGAGAAATAACTAACTACACCTAACTCCATTAATGATGCACTGTTGTCAGAATCAGAAGAACCCTAAATATAAAGTATTCAGTGGGCTTGAGTGGCAAAATGAGTATTTCACTTTTATAGGAGCAGTAAAGGGTCTGTTAAGCAGTTAACACTTGTGAATAGCTTTAAGTATTTGAATAGTTCTACTCACTATGGTGGGATGAATCATGTGAGTGATATTACCCACAGGCACATTTTAAAGTATTCATCCGAAGGGGACATCATGAATTAGTCTACTAATTCATAAACTAATCATTAGGAAATAAACTTCTTGCAGAGATTCAAGCATAAGGGTTTTAAAACACAGCTTATGAGTAAACCTTAAAGTAAACCATTCTTTAAATAAATCTTTTTTTTTTTTCTAGAAACACAAAAAAATCCTGACAAAAAATACTGGTTATTTGGCTTACCCTTTCCTTCCTTTCTTTACTGGAAAAAGCTTGCAAGTTCTGTGGAGCACCTGAAGATTGATGATATAACCCCAGAAAAGCTATGACTAGACTTCCAGCTCTTTCCTAAGCAAAATGGAGTGGCCCGCCGCGACATACATTATTTAGCATGGATGAAATGTGCTGGGCATTACTTAGACTGATCTAGCGTTCATCCAGAGTCACAACGTTGGAGGAGTAGTAATCATGGGCATTGGTGCATGGAGAACTCGTTTATCACTACAGAACCACAAAAGAAAGAGCCCATTTGAATCTTATTTTCAAGTGTGCTTTGAAGCGCTAAGGTTAACAAATCCTTTAGTCACATACTGTACAGCCCTAATCGAAGCTTTTTCTACTTGGTCCTGCAGAGTGTGTCTTTTTGAATGAACCCCCTACAGAAATAAAAGGGACAGTGTAACTGAAAGCGCACTTCTGCTTGAAACTGGTCTACCTGCTTTTGTGACAAGTCATCACAAAATGACGACTGCAAAAGACGCAGATAATTTTCCTGTTTGTTCAATGTGGATGTTTGATAGCTCTTTATATATCGATGGTGTCATCATCTTCCTTGTTTGTGTATGTCTTTTGCTCAGCAACCACCAAGAGCACACTTATTAAAAAAAATCAGCAGTTCAGGAGCGCGTTGGAAGAAAGACAGCAGGGAAGGTACAGAACTACCTGAAATGATTATTCACAAAAAACATTACCTAAAACCAAATCCAAATCTCAAAAGATGTGTCAGATTAAATTTTTAAAACAATGTTCAATTGAATTTTTTTATAAGCTTTGTCTCAGCCAGGACAGAGGTAGTATTACAAGAACTCTGTAATAAAACTTTCATATTAAAATTCCCTCCTCATTTCATCGAGATCAAGAGGCCTGACTAACATTTGAATGTTTGGGATTGAAGTCACAGCAAACTTCTCACTCATCTTCCAGACTTCACTCCACTTTTAATACTAAGAAGTCATTTGACCTCAATGATTTAATTGTTTCCCCTCTTATTCTGCAACTAAGGATATTTAGCAAAGCAAATATATTTAGGAAAAATCCCTACTAACTCCTACTCTGTATGGGTCCGATTTTACACATAGTTGAGGCTACTGGCTGAGACTGTCAGCCATCCTTTCCTGACATTATGTTACATACCTTGTACCTGAAAATGACCTCACACTGATTTTATGACAAATAAAATCTCACTTGATTAGCCACCCGGAGATGCAGGCCCATGGTCTCCCTTTCCTTTTCTTTCATTTTGACAGTCCTTTCTCCTATCTCATTATTCCTTTTTATTTTCTTTCTCTTTTCTACTTCATTACTTCTTTTCTTTTAAAGGTGTTTTTCATGTTATTCAGTACTGATGAAATACGTATATTTGAACTTGTTATACATCTAGTTGGCAGGTAGGTTAGGTCAAAAAAGCGCAGTATTTAGTGGGGAACTCTCAAGTTTCCGGTTGCGCATGTGCGTGTTCAGAAGCTTTTGGTCAGACTCTCCATGTATGTGAGATGATGTGATGCCAACCAAGCTAACAGCCTCTACAGAAACACTCAAGTTGAGGGCTGACTCATGTACTGATTTTGAGGTCGTGGCTGTGTTGTCTGTGGACCCAAAAAACCTACTTCCATTACAGCTTTGCAAATTACATGCTTCAGAGTTTCATGGAAAACAGGTTGTATGAGCTTTTGCACCCTGAAATGGTGCCACTTTACGAGTGGTAATATAATTAATGATAATTGTGAGTGTTTGGGCTGTGCTCTGAAAACATAAAAATTTATATAGGTGGTAAGTGTCATTGAGTACTTTTGGAAGCATTTGTTTTCCCTGGGGTTGTCTTTGACAATTAATTTCTTGGGGCACATTTTCAACAAGCAGCTTTAGGAGAGCTTGTTCAATGAATAAACTGATTCTAAGCTTCAGAGCTGATAAATCCTGTAGTGAAAGTTACACTGAGGAGGAGCTTTTTTTCTAGAAGAGGAAAAGAGTATGTCTAGACATGTCTTGGGCAGGACTATAATGCCAGCATTTCTAAATAAACAAATATAAAAAGAAACTTTCTGTGAATTTTGATTCTACTTTCTTTTCAGGGCAGCAACTCCTCTAAAAAACCAAGGTGTTACTGACCTGCGTTTCAGGGTTGAACTATCATAACACTTAAAGCTGAAAGAGATCATCTATCTCTTATATATTGCACACCATTAAATTTTGCACTTGTAGCTGTCCCTTCACAGAGTCCAATAGCCTGGGTTTCACTGAAATCCTGAACCATTTTGTGTCTCCAGAAGTACTGGGGTGCTCCCAATGTCCAGAGCCCTGGAATGTCAGATGATTAAACGCATTGTGCTTGTGCATTCTTACCAAAGGTGGGGATAAACTCCAGACTGTAGACAACTAAATGCTATAGTCTCCATGTGAGCTAAGTACGAAAGTTTCCACAATAATGTGGATTTAGTCCATAGAATTGAAGGTGTCCAGAGATTTATTCAGTTCACTCCAAAGGAGACATCTACCCACATTTGGTAGCTTAGCTACATCCTGAACTGTCTGGGTTGGTTCTCTGTTAAGTATAGTGGAAACTACTAGCTTACATGTAGACACATAAATTTAAAATCCTAAACCCCGTAACAATCTGAAGACAACTCCCTGGGAATTCCATCTCCTGTGCTGCAGAGACTAATAAAGCACCCTCAAATCTCAGCTAATACATATTTGTAGAGAAATTCCTTACATCAAGTCTAGCAATCACCTAAGCGTGGAAATATATCTGGTCAATTGATTACTCCTTCCAGACTTTTGGAGATGACTGTTTGTGCTGCACAAGCATGAGATTTCCTTGTAGTTTACGTTCAAATGTAAAGTCGAAAATGGCCTGACGACAATGCAAAGCTTCCTAATCTTCCTCTGTAAAGGAAGGAAATGAAAAATTTCACAGTTTCCACATGCCGTCAGAAAACCCAGGCAGCTTTTCTTGTGGAGACATTATTCAGCATCAGTGTTTTGAAGGATCTAATTTGAAAGATTCCAGGCAATGGTGACTTTATGTATACCTACTAAGCCATTCCAGGGTTTAATTACCTTCTTCACTAGGATACTGAGTCTTATTTCAAGGCTGAAGACGATATCATCTTCCTACTAATGTATCTTTTCATATCTCTATTAGGCAGATTGAAAAGCCCCTCATCTGCCCCAGTATTGTTTCTGCCTTTCTATACATATTGTTCAAATTCTTTCATATCTGCATTTTTGACAAATGGAGTAACTTGAGCTGCTTGACTTCTTATTGGAAAGGATGTTTTTCAGCTCCTGTCTGTGTAAAGAAATCAGCATTTTTTTTGTTTCTTGTACTTGAAAACTTTACTTTGTTTTCCCTTTTTCATATAATCAGATATGTATTTAACTATTTTTACAAAGAATTGCAGTAAGTGTGCTAGTAACCTTTTCAGAATCTGGCTATTAGCAGCTGTTTTTACTAGCATTTGTGTTTTTCTATGTCTGTGATATTTATTAAATTTACCTGTATACATGATAATACATACTATGAAATAATATATGATGAATTGCTGTCATGGCTTTCACATCTATATTTTCATTTTGTAATAAAACACATGTGTGTTAGTAGCTGATAATTCCATCATATAACTGCACGGCTGAAGTCTCTGTGTGGAGTCTAGTAGTTCTGTGTGAAATACAAAATACTCAGTCATTGTTTTCTACTAAAGAATAATGTCCATGTTTATTTTAAAGGACTTGAAATCACAAATAAAAATCCTTAAGTAGACCACATTCTGTATGTTAAAATCTACCATGTTTGTATTTTCAGCAGTAGCCAAAAATCTCTAGATCCTAGAGGTGTTTCAAATGATTCAGGTAAGTAGAAAATTAATTCAAGCTGAGTTTATTTTTGTAAATGTATAGTAAAAATTTATTTACTGTTATAGAAGACCCATAATATCTGTGTCTCCCCAAATACAATATCTTTTAGTTCCCACTTTTTTTTTTTTCCATTAATTCTCAGGTATATAAATGATTGAGTGTTTTAGACATTTGGGAAACTTTAGAGTTGTGTCACTCTCACAGTTTATACACGTGAATTGCATAAATTAAATGATCTGAGTCCAGGTAGGATAATCTGCCTTTTAAGAGCTCTAAAACAAATAGCTGGGTCTGTTTTCAGCAGGTTTTGGGTAGCGATATAAAGTTACTGGTCTAGGTCTGCACATTCCGTAGAATAACTAGAGGGGTATTTCCATGTAATTTTGCATCTAGGTAGACAGAGTGTAAGGGATAGTTAAATAAAATTAAAGAAAAGCATAGTGGACAACTGAGCAGTAACTTGGCCATGAAGTTATCAAAGCAGAAGGTAAATTACAGCCATGCGCTCTTTCACACTTCAAACAATTAAAAGTTATTCCATGTAGAGAATAGGCTTCTAACTGAGGACAGGAACACAAGAAGAACTTTAATTTGTCCATCAGCTTTCTTCATAGTCAAGCAATTATGAGGACTGCATCCTCAATGAGGTTGCAAATCAGTCTGGATTTGCCAACATTAGGAAAAATGATATTTAATATATATGAAGAAAACAAAGGCCAGTATTAGTCTCCAGCACTCTGATCCTAGAAATTCCCATCTGTTTCTTACTTGCTTTTGCCAAAAAATCTAAGGTTGACCTGGACAAGACCAAGACAGCTCACTCAAACATCTCTGTAGAATTTAGGTGATCTTCCATTACAATGAAGTGGCTACTTCTGGCACTGTTAACGTAGTGCAGACGATGCATATATGTGCTTGTGAATGACAGCTCCGAAGTAAGTACAGCAAGTCTAATAGTTGTTAGGGCACTCACGTTCCAGAATAGCAGCAAAGACACCATCACGATTACCAACAGAAAGCACTTCAGATTAAGCCTCAACTACCAGACTTGGTATACAATTGCTATTTCCAGCGGTGAATATTTAAAGCTAATAATTTTTTTTTTCTTATAGAGAACAGGAGTTTGCTCATTAGGATACAGAGTTTGCCCAGGGACAGAGTAATACCTAATATGAAATCCCTCACATGAAGAGGATATTTTACTATTGCCATTTTCTGAGGGAAAAGGAAAAGCATTTAAAAACACATATACAAGATTAGAAATACACATGAAATTGACAGGGAGGGTAAATTGCTCTGCTGTGCCATAAAATTTCATCTCTGCTTTGCAGATGTCATGTCTTGGGATAAGTTAAACTCAGAGCTCTGGTTAGTATAAATGACATTGTTGCAGGAAAATCAGCCTTCAAGCCCCCTCGTAGAGGACGACACTGAGTACAACAGTATATTGTGTGGTCAGAAAAATATGATATTGCTAAGCTCATGCAAATAAGAACAAGTCTACATTCAGCTTCATTGTGTAAAACAATCACAAGGGATGGATAAAAAGAAGTAGATTCTGGCCTCAGCTCAACAGAAATTGTATTCAAAAACCTGTTTCAGTTGCAGTAAACATAAGTCTTCTCTCCAGCTTCTCAGTAATTAACTAGTCAAAAGTAAAACAGTCTTTTAAGGCAGAAATTTTTTGAGGTTTAAAAAAAAGAAAGTATTCCAGGGTTCTGAGACTAGTGACAAAATGTACCATCTGAGGCTGAACATTTGATGGGACCTGGTGAGTTCAAAGAACTGGAAAGAAAAAACTATGTTGAATACATAGGAATGAGCTCCAATTACAAGCTGGACAGTCCTTAAGCTTAAGCTTACACAGCTTAAGCACGGCTGGAGACAGCATTGCTGCTCCTTACTCTAGGATAAACACCACCAAGATGGCTTGAACTAGAGGCATAGGCTCTTCAAGTTCATGTCCACAGGCATAGGCTCTTCAAGTTCATGCAGTGTGTCAGGATGAAGTCTGTGGAAATGCCACAAAATGAGAACTTAATTAACAAATGCCATGCTGCTGCCAGTGTGTGCTCTGGTCTAAACCTGATTCTACCAGCTCTCGTCTGAAGGCCTCAACAGGCCTGCAATTAACTACATCTGGTTCCTTAATTTCTGTTCAAAATACAGTCACGCTATGCACTGTTATATCCCCGCACTAGGAGGGGGCTGGAAGTTAAGAAATTTGAGCTCTTGGAAAGAAGTTTCTAGACTGAATAGAAGTATTTCTCTTGATATGTTTTGCAGTGTGCTTTGAGATCAATAAGCACCTAAAACCAAAGTTGGAGTGTCACATTCTCTTTTAACTAGTGCAGATGCTGCTGCAAATGACAGCCCTGATCATCACAGCCTCCCTTGTATTTAGATTCTCATTCACCGAATCTGAGAAAACTAACTCCAAAATAAGACTGGCTGAGCAAGACCATTTTCATTATCACCGTAGGCAAAATAGAGGAAAGGCCTGGCCCAAAGAGAAGATGGTTAGAGGAGCAGGACAGAGCATTCTGGCAGTTGCCAAAGTTAGATCAAAATATATACAGTGCAATACTGCAGCCTGACTATTCACATGCTTCCTTAAAAACTGAGCAATAATGCAAGCTCATTTCTTCACACATCAGTGACGAAGCCATCTTCAGCACAATAGCAACAAGTAGTTAGTTGCTCAAATGGCAGTGAAGTGTTTGTGCTAAGACAAACAAGTGGCCACAAGCAAATTCTAGAGTGAATAAATTGCCTCATTTTACATTTTTCCTGTGTAGTAAAGGAATATTTCTCTCCTGTCTAAAGGAGTCTCACAGAGAGAAGTTTCAAATGCTGTCTTCAGACCCATTGCATTCTCTCTGGAGTCCTAGTCAGTGAAATTGTGTGGATTGTCAGGTCTTGTCATGTCGAACCTGGCTTTTTCATAAAGGAGTTGGCTGAAGTCACTCACATTTGTACTCACAAAGTCACATTTGTACTTTGATGTTCAGACACTGTTATTTATCAGAGCACATTCGATCATACGTGGGGATTTTTGTGTCAATATCTATCACAGCTGGAAAGCGGTCTGAGGCTAATTCCATGTTTGTGTTTCAGGGCAATAACGTATATCTCAATATGGTAAATAATAATGTCTGTGGGCTCAAAGGATCTGTGGTGTTTTGGTTGCTGTATTGGTCTTCATCTGCAGAAAGACTGAAGTCCTCACTAAAACCTAAGGTTACTTTAAAGAAAAAATAACTTACCAATGTTCCTAATACAGATTAAAATATACAGGGCTTCAAAATAAAACTGGTCTAGCTGAAAATGATAAAGAACATTGTGCTGAATACTGCAAAATTATTTTTTTTTTTCTTCCAGAAAAGCAATTACCTTTGAATGCTGGCTGACATTAGACCACCTGATTATATTCCATTTTATAAAATGCGAGGAATTTACATAGTTGGAAGGTTGCACATAGAACTCAATATTGTGTAATCTTAAAATGTTAACTTTTTCAATCCATGTAGTTACTCTGTGTGGAAAGGTAGGTGATATTTCTGCTCCAGTAACCTTCTCAAGACTCAGCAAATAGACTCGGCAGGGGTTAACCTGCAGGATGTCCATAACTGAGTAGAATTTCTCCTCATCTATAGTGATAAAAAATCAGCAGAATTTTTCTCTTTTCATATGTAAGGGAGAGGATGAAGCCTTTAAAAAATGCATAAGGACAGAAGAAGCTGGAGTGCAATAGACTTCGTTATAATTTGTCCTCCTGTGCTGGATGAATATAGTACTGAGTGACTGGCAGATATTTTAAGATCCACTTCTTCCTTTTTTTTTTTTTTATTAGAAGAAATTGTGCATGGCTTTCCTTGCTATCAGCCCTTGATTTCTATCTGCTTAGCAACTCTGAATCAGAGAATGACTTCTTTTTAGTAAAGGCTTTAGGGATGCATCACTTGTAAGCAGGCTAACTGAAACCCCTATTTTAAAGTTGTTTTATAAACACATTTTCGTTTCTTTTATTTTGCTAAAGTTTCTCTCAGCTCAGATTTTCTGAGATTTTGTTCTAGCTTAAAATGATAGGTGATATGTATATCTGTATATGCACACACTGGTGGAAAACTTACACTGCTTATGAAGAAACTCTTAATTCTCAACTTTGAAATTGAACAGAAAACTCTAATCCGGAATCCTGGAGAGAGCATGCATTTGTAAGTAGCCACCCTTATCCCAGGTAGCTGGGATAAAGTCTGCTGTGAAGCTTTGCCTATGCTATTCTATTAGATTATGATTATATTTACTGCTTCTGATACAGCTGCATTCCAGATTGGGACTCAATTACTACAAACACAAAGACAGTCATACAATAACTCCTATTCTCCAAATACACTTGTTTAGAAGTAAACTATTGCATAGTGGCAGTGCAAAATGAAGAGCAGATTCACTAGCATATTCACAAATTTCTTGCTTCTCTGTAATTTCTATTGGCTAATCTCAAAAGTCTCATAAATGGTTATGAGCAATAAAACTTACTCCAGGTGTGGATTATTTGTTAGCCAGCACTTTTCACTTGCTTTTTTAAAAATGTAAAGTCTACTAACAAGAACAGAGAAACCACAGCAGCTGCTTTTGATGACTGGTCATTCAATTGTCTGAAGAAACTGATCTATGAACTGTATTTTTCTAGGTCAAAAGAGCTTTGTCCAAGTATTTGTTAAATACTTATGAGTAACGAATATATTTGCAGAATTCAGGATTTCTTCTTGAATGATTTGTAAGCAAAAAAAAAAAAGGCTAAATTCACAATGAATATTATTTGCGATGAATAATTCAACCAGTACTAATTATTTAGCACCTGTAGAGGAAAGAGAGGGAAATAGATATGCTAATATGATGTTGCCTCTTTTCTGCCTAGCTATTAGGTATTGATGTGGAGAAGGGCAAATGTCTGTCACAGAGTACACTTGCTGGCAGATGTGTTATCAGCAAAGGAAGAGGATTTAATTTGCCAAAATTATCCATCTATCTGTTTATCTAGACATTTATACAAAAAGACTCACATGGATGTAGCTGTATTACCCCTATATATTTAATAAATCTGTTGTACGTGAACTTTTTAGCATTGCTCGACAGCTGCAAAATGCACATGTTAACTGTGACATGCAGGACACAAACATATAAAAGCCACGTGCAGACGTATCCTGTGTACATGCTCACAGAAGAGATTAAGGGCCACATTTCTTCTGAAATGGCAAAACCATCAATTTTTACACAGGTAACAAGATGAATACTTATTTGCTTGTGTCACCGCATCATAGGTATCCAATTTGTGTTTGCATGTAAAACTATTATACTTGCTTTGTTTTAAATATTTTGTTTTGGTTTAGTTTGTTTGGGTTTTTTTGTTGCTGTTGTTGTTGTTTGTATGTTTGGATTTTTTGTTTTTCAGTTGGCAACAAAGCTGGTGAAGGGTCTAGAGCACAAGTCTTATGAGGAGTGGCTGAGGGATCTAGGGTTGTTTAGCCTGGAGAAAAGGAGGCTGAGGAGAGACCTTGTTGTTCTCTACAACTACCTGAAAGGAGGTTGTAGTGAGGTGGGGGTTGGTCTCTTTTCCCATATAACAAGTGACAGGATGAGAAGAAATGGCCTTAAGTTGTGCCAGGGGAAATTTAGGTTAGATATCAGGAAGAACTTCTTTACAGAGAGGGCTGTGAAGCATTGGAACTGGCTACCTATGAAGGTGGTGGAGTCCCCATCCCTGGCAGTGTTCAAAAGCCGTGTGGATGTGGTGCTGAGGGACATGGTTTAGGGACCCTGGCAGTGCAGGGTGAATGGTTGGACTTGATGATCTTAAAGGTCTCTTCCAACCAGATGATTCTGTGGTTCTGTGATTCTATGAAATACTGAGCTTTATAGTACAATTAGAAGAAGAATATGAAAGACAAAAACCTCAATGATCTTATGAAATAATAAGAAATACTTTTAACATTTCTGTTCTCTTATATTGCCTTTATACAGTAGGTGTGTAATCGCGTGACAGAACATGCATATATTCTACCTTCTAGACCATAGTCTCTTCTGTGGTATAATACTGTATCTTGTAGAATGAGATAAAGTGTCAATGGCTTATCTGAAAATTGCTGGGTTGTGATAGACAATCAGTTGACCACATGCTGTAATCATTATGATTGGCATAGGTATGGATTGTTCCTTCATGCTTCTCAACATTTTACTTTCACACAGACTTGTGTCATGCATTTTCACTAAAACAGCACAGAAAGGTTAGCATGTTTTTATTCTCTTTGGTTAATAAAAGAATTAGTATTGGATCATTTTACTCTAAAATAAGAGTTCTGCTCTTGTCACCCTGTTCTGAGAAGTTCCATATAGAGAGAGACCTAGGTTACATAGAAAGAGAGAGGTGAACATTTATGTTGCAATAAATATATAATTTACATAATAAGGAGGAGCACAGATCTTTGTTTGCTCTGAACTTTTCAGGAATTCATGTGCTGTGAATTCCTCAGGTAGACCAACACACTGGGTTTTTGTTCCTTTTCTTCTAAGCAGTTAAGAGATGCAGTACAACATTAGAGTGCAGCCACTGGGATATGGTCTTCTAAATCAGAAGAGGATCAATTTTAAACTCACTGTGTAGCTAAACAATCTAACCAGATTTAGAAGATCTCTTTTTTCTAACTGTACATGAGATTTTGAAAACGGGTGTGTGAAATGAGAAATTGGTTACAAAGCGGGGTGTGTGTGTGTGGGTTGGGAATCTGGATGTTATTAGGAATTTTGTGAAAAATATGGATTATCACTTTCCAGATAGCTTTACAGATTGTATTCCTACAGTTCCAATACCAGTAAACCAAGCGTAAACAGCAGTTGAGAAAACTTAAACTCTTCTAACATAATTTTCAGTGTATTTACTTTTCTTTTCCTGTCTGAGATTTGATTCATTAAGAAAAATTGGCCCAGGTTCTCAGCTTTTTCCAACACAGGCTGAGTTATAGATAGCAGGCTATAAATGCACCACTTGTAATTCAGTGATCCGGAGCTGTTGTTCACGAGTCCTTAGCAACTTCTGAGCTTCTCTAAATGATACTGGATGGTTACGATTCCAAAGAGAAGACATAATGCTTGATGACTACTGAAAAGCAGAGCATGCCAGTCATGTCCCTGCTATGTTTGTTTTCCAGATGATAGAAACTTAGAGGAAAACAGGATTGGAGAATGCTCATCCAATCTGACCCACTAGACTTGAAGGTCTGAAATTTTACCTTTTTTAAGCTAACGAGATGTATGTTGTAACTCCTTGGCACCAATAACCTGCGTTGCTGGAGACACTCTGGCCCTGAATGTTTCATTTTGATTCTTTCTTTTTCTTTTCTTTATTCTGTGACCTCTGTTTTACATGCTATGGTTGTTTCTTGTTTCCTGTACGGAGCTGAACTTTCCCAGATGCAATATGAGACCTGAGAAAAGAAGTTCTAACAGTACTGCTACATTTATTTGAGACCAAGGATGACCTCATAGCTACGTTGTCTATGAAACTGTCTTCAAATTCAACACAAATAAAGTTGTGAAACAAGACTGAAAGCACATGAAGAAAACCCCATGCACTCCCTTAGGCTGAGTGCTTCGCTGCTGCTCCAGGTGACTTAGCATAAACATGGGTAAAAAGGTGATTGAAAGACATCCTGATTCAAAATAGATTTTCATGGGCCTCTACCTTTTCTGGTTTTATTTTTCTCTGGCATATCATAACTATGGGTCATCAGGGAAGCTTTCCTATGACTTCAGTTTTCAAAGCTACAGGTGGTCTGCAAGCATGGCACTTCAAAGACTGTTTTGATTAAATGAAACAATGTTTGTATAATATGGAACCCAGATTTTTGAACTCCTTTCAGATCAATTCAGCCAACAAAGATTCAATTAGGTGAGATCAGAAGACCCACTTCCATCCTTTGTTTTCATTTTTGTCATTCAGCCTTGTCTTTTCAAATAGCTTTAATACAAAAACAGGGCAAATCATTTATTTTAATGAGGATCACGATCATAATGATGGTGGTAGTGACAATTGTTCTTGTACTAACAGTAATAAAACACATTTGCAGCTGGCAATACTGTTTGCTTAAAGAAAACCTCAAAACCATCTACTATACCCTGAGCAGTATTTTAACTGAATTAGCATATACTGGCACAAGCTGAGTCTGTATCCACTACTGAAGCTTATTTTACCGTATGTATCTTGTGAGGTTTTTTGGTTTCTGTTTTTTTTTTTTCTTCAGTGAAAGAAAAACTGATCCTAACAGTTTTAAACTTGTTAATTCAAACCATATGTCATAGAGCCAGTCTCCATATGGTGCAACACCACCTTATATTTACAGGGTGCTTCTTTTCCAAACATTATTCTAAAAGCTTTATTTGCCCCAAATTTATAGGTGGTACTGAGCTCCTGAATACAGGTTTTAAAATACCTCAGGTGTCTAAATAGCATGCTGATACAGTAAAAACACTACGATTATTAAAAGATAATTGCAGCCCATTTATTGGCAAAAAAGTGCTAATCAAGTCCTTGACTGAGAGTATATACTTAAGAGAAAGAAAAGCATGCTGTCAATCCTCAGACTCCACACACAGCAACAAAAGATAGGTGTAGAAAAACAATCGTAGAAAGCCTTCTACAATTTGATCTTCCATGGCTGGTTGTCCAAAACTATGCTGGAGTTGGAGGACATTTTCTGTCCTTAGGAAAGGGGGGAAAAAAAACCCTCCATGGATTTCTGAAGCAAAATTGCAATGGAAAGAACGAAGAAGGTTAAAGAGGCTGTTGAGTTTAAGTGATCCTTTTTCTTTGCTTCTACCGACCTCTAAAAGAAAATTATGTGGAAATATCTTTGAAATATCTGTCTTCAGTATGGAAAAATACTGAAGAATAGCAGAGGGTGATTTTGGGGGTCTTTGAGGACCTTTCCTCTGTAGCATTTTGGTCTGTTTACACGATTTCATCCTTCTTTCCAGAGCACCGGAAGACACCTACTTTCTTACTCGCTTAGTACCCTCTCTTACCCACTCTTCAAGCTGACAAGCCCTAGGGAACAGGCAAATGGGTCATGGCTTACTCCTCATCAAACTTTTGAAGGGAGAACAGAGGGGCTCTTAGGCAGGCTTACCTGACACATAATGGAGCTTCAGGCAAGTGGTATGTGATTACCCAAACCTAATATAGGGATGCCTTACAATGTTGAAACACGTGCCACCCAGAACTTGTTCTAGATCTGCTCTTTGTATGCAGTGACAAAAAAAATTCTCTGTTTTGCTGAGTCTTACAGAGGAATGTCATTCGATTTCCACTTTTTTCCCCCTACCTTGCCCAGTAGATGCTCCATCCAGCCCCTGTGTAAACTGTAAGATTTCATGTTGGAAAACATTACCCAGTGTGTATATGCATCAGTCTGAAAGGAACCCTGCAGCCAGAATGAGGATGGTGAATTGAAACTATTATCACTCATCATTCATTACATGTGTAAGACTGTCTCACAGTCAGTCGCTCTTGGCTTGCTCGTCTCTTTTTGTGCATTATGGTTAAAGTGAGACTTCCTTGCTCCTGTTAGGAATGTTCTTGGCTGTGTGATTTTTAAGGCTACACAGTATACCATTTTTTTTCAAAGAAGGACACATTAACCACAAACAAGCCCTAAATTGTTGACACATGTGACGTCAAATTCTCTGATCATTTATACCACAGTAACTAAATCTACCACAGTGAATCTAGAATAGTTCAACTGGCATCAAGAGAGTTACTTCTGGCTTCTCACTGGTGCAGCTGGAGGCAGAATTTGACCATAGAGAGAAACATTATTATTTAGTTCATTAATCACCAAGGAAACTTGCTAGCAGAACAATCCTACTGGTTTTCATTATTTCCTTGATAATCTTATTAGAAACAGAATTCTAAATTGCATGCAGAGAATTCAGTGGAAAGAAAACAGGCAGCATTTAGCAAACAGTCTAACCTATTTCCAGCCTAATAAATTAATAGCAACATTCTTACAGAAGCCCGTGCAAATAAAAACAAAATACAATAGCATTCTGAAATGAAAAATAGAAAGCAAAATACATACACGAATTAAATAGTTCAGTGTATAATGTCACCGGTTAAAAAAAAATACGTATTGTCCTCAACAGTCTCCCTCTTAGATTAGACTACCAACCAACTAACTCATTCAGAGTACACAATGCTTTCTTAATACAATGGTCATGAATGATGGATCGGTGTAAGAATGATGCATTGTCTATCATTTGAATACATCCCAAAGAGAACAAACGCAAATACAGAAACTAAGCTCAAGATATAAACAGAAGATAAATGTTAACACGTGCTTACTTGCTCAGAAGTAAACCAAAGAGTCCACCACATGATGTAGTGCCACAGCTACTTGAAGATGACCTCTTGTGAAGGCTGAGAAATAGTAATAAGCCATGATTTACGATGGTAGATTAGCTAGGCGATTATTACAGTCAGGAAAGGTGTCCTTTCTGAGAGTGGCTCAGTCAAGTTTCTCCTTGTGCAGTACACATCGTGTACATAAGTTTTGCTAGTTTTGTTTTTGTGAAATTAACAAGTTTGTTGCTTATGCTATTACCAATAGAGAACAAATCAGCACAGCAATCTCCTACAAAGTGCTCTGAATTTTTAAAAATATCTACTTCACACTGCTGCAGATTTTTCATATTTTCTTTTCTAGTTTTCCACTATTTTCAAGAATCTGTGGTGCCTACTAAGCTACTGGGAACATAGCTCAATTCTAAATCCTGATGCTATTTTATTGGATTTGTTAAAAGAAATGGGTATTTTTTTATGTTGTACTCGGGGTTTACACCATATCAATTCTCTGTATGATACTTGGTTCTCCTGCAAGCAAGCTTTCATCCTTGAGAATGGATGGTAAAAGTGCCAAACCCAGGCAAAAATGATCCTGGACTTCAGACCACAGAGGTGCAACATGAGACAGCTGTGGTGACTTGCTGTCTCTACCACAGATGACTTCTGCACACTTCAGCAAGTCACTTGATTTTTCAGAGCCTTGGCTACCCATTTATGAACCAAGAATAACAATAATATGTCATTTATCACATTTTGTTTATCTTCATATAGTTGAAAGTGTTACAGAATAGTAGCTGGGTCCACATAGTGTCTGTTACAATAGAGGCTTGATTTTAGCTGGAACCAGAGGGAGCTACTGGAATGCAAGTAATATCTGTAGCAATAGAAACAATAAGTAGAGGAGGAAGAAAGATTGTCAGTGTGATTTATACATGGACTGTTTACCCCTAACTATTACAGACCCCATATGCCTTTTGCTTTATCACAGCATGATGTTTCCTGAGCCCCCTGTTCTTCAATCACGGTTTTACTTTGAGTTGAGGTATTTGATTTCTGGTCTGCAGAAAAAAACCCCTTATTTTGCCAAATGATTGGTATGAGGAAAGGAAAGCCATTCCTCCTCTCCCATTCAAACAACCAAGCTTATACATCTGTGGGGGAAGACAGATCAGTTTGTTTAGGTTAGTTTTAATAGCTATTTAAGACTCTGGAAAGATTAATGATACACTGCACTTCTGCCTGTTGTTGTTGCCATTGAGGTTGTACAAATTACATCCTTTATGAAAACCAGCAACTTCTATGCTTTACAGGGTAGTTATTGCAAGCAAAATGTGCAGCTAGGGGGAGATGGTTTTGTCTGTGTTTGGCAGACGAGAAACTTGGAACAAGGAAACCTATGACATTTTACTGACGGATTTAGCTAGGATTTCTAGTCTCCCCAACAAGCAGAATTTGCCAGATTTACTGGGAAAGCTCTCCACATAACTCGTCAAGCTGCAGTGCTCAATGCTCTTGGCAGTTAGCTCTTCCTGTCCAAGCAACTCTGCTCTCCCTGTGCCTCTGGAGTATGAGTCTCTGCAGGGATCAAGCACTTCGGCAGTTTCCTCTGCTCTGTGCCTGGCACACCACCACTACTTGCTGCGTGGGACTCCTGGGCAGCTGAAGGTTTCATCTCTGTGAGACACAGCAGGACTCAATGGTTTGAGCTGTGAGTTCCTGGGACAACACAGGTCTTGCAGAAAGTTGATAAATTATCTCATAATAAGCTGAGCCATTTAGGTCATATTAGGTTAACTGACCGTCAGCAGTTATTTTATAATATAAATTACTTGTATTGAATTAGCCCAGAGGCTTAAGCATCTGATAAATAATTAATAATAGAACAGAAGTGAGTTGGAGATGTTGTAGACCAATTTTTTTTTATTATTTCATGGTTTCAAATGCTGCCTGTTGGGTTTTTTTAATACAAATCCTCTGAAGTTGCAGTTATGGTTATTAATGATAGGGATAATAAAACATTAATCAAATCTTTACAACTTTAAATAAGAAACTGTGTCTCATTTAAGTATATAACAATCCTAAATGCAATCTTACTTGTACGGCTTTTCTTTTCTCTTTTATTTCTTCTTTAATTATATTGTCTTCCAGGAATTTAAAATTTCATTATCTATAAATGAATCCACTTGCATACTCTTGTTCCAGCTTAAGATTTAGCTTAAAAGATGATTGTCCTGATGTGTCATTTTCTAAAATAATGAGAGAAACAGATCAGTGTGATAAGTGCTACAGTGACCCGTACAACAACATTCCACTTCACCAATACAGAAATCATTCTACACAGTCCGTCAAGTGAAGTTATGGTTTTATGTAAGGATAAACAAGGCATTTGTTTATTCATTTTTAAAATAGCATGATTTTTAAATAATCAAGATAAAAAGGTCACATATTTATTAATATGTAGCACACTTCTCATTACTCTGGTAATATTATGCAACTGTTGCCTTTCAGCTGCCAGTTCTTTGCATTCATTTAATGTGCTCCTATATCCTTGTATGTGTCAAATGTTACTATGCTTTTTGTTTTATTCAAGCTGAATACATTATTAACCTCTGCCGCACCTATTAGAAAGCAATGTTTTTCCTCCAGAATCCAGAAGTAAAAAGAATTTAAAAGGAAAAAAAAACGAAAAACCAAACCTAAAATATACCTGGCCACCACAGAAGCTTTTTTTTAAATTGACTGTCAAAGTGCTATATTTTACATTGGAATACTGATAGTTGTTAACTCAAATGCTTAAAGGCCCAGAAAATGTTTGTTTTTTAGCCATTATCACTCATTCACAGACCAGCTTCTCTCTCAAGGGACTGTACATTTTTAACAAGGGATATACATGCAAACACTACACTTACTTTAGGAGCGAGAATGTTCCCTGACAACGTTTTGGGTAGCCTTTCATAATCTAAGGATTATGCTACTTTACTATTAACTGATTTCCAGCAGAGATATTTATATTTCAGTGAGTCAAACATCTCATCATTCAGTGTCTCCGGTTTGGCATTATTCTAAAACCGGAAGAAAGGTCTTACACATGAACGGGCCAGTCAGAAAGAGTTGATGTTTGTATTTCTGGAGTCATGACGTGCACATGGATACACAGGGGGATAAATGTGTTGCCATGTATCCTTTCAGACACAGTGATGCTGATGGGCCTGTAGAAAAGGATGCTGGAGGTGAAGCATATCATCCAGATAGAGTAATTCAGTACTGTAATTAAGGTTTCATTTTTTGAAGTGATGAATTATGTAGTTTTTCATAACAAAATGTGAGATAGGACAACAGCAATTGGGTTCACTGTGACTTAACTGCAAAATGTTAAAAACTTTTTTCAATCAACCATCTTAAAAGACGCAGGCCTTGTAAACAATTGGTAATGACACAAATTAAGGAAGCTAAAAACCTAATTCACTCTGGAGCTGATGTTGTCAGACGTATTAAGACTTTCTGGACTCATGGTGAATATTGCCAAGGTCACTGAAAAATTATATATTTCTTCAGTTCAGGAAGGGTTGTTACCTATACAAGCAATTATTTTTGACTGTTTACAGAAGTAGTTGAAAGTCTCTTGAATGTATCTCTCCTTATCATTGCCATCTTGTTTAAATAATGGTTAGTGTTACTGCGATTTGAGTATCAGATACTAAACTGGAATAGCCAAGAATATAGAGCGAGTCCGGGGAAGAGACACAAAAATGATCAGAAGGATGGAACAGAAGGATGAATCAGAAGGATGTCCTCTGCCATGAGGACAGGCTGGGAGAATTGGAGTTGTTCAGTCTGGAGCAGACAAGGCTCTGGAGAAACATTATTACAGCTTTTCAGTAGTTAAAGGAAGCCTACTGGAAAGATAGGGACAGCCTCTTTAGCAGGGCCTGTTGCAACAGGACAAGGGATGATGGTTTTAAACTAAAAGAAGGTAGATTTAGACTAGATATAAGGAAGAAATTCTTTACTATGAGGATGACACACTGGAACATGTTGCCCAGAGAAGCTGTGGATGCCCCGTTATTGAAAGTGTTCAAGGTCAGCTTGGATGGAGCTTTGAGAAATCTCATCTAATGAAAGATGTCTCTGCCCGTGGCAACAGGAGTTTGAACTAGATGGTCTTTAAAGATGCCTTGCAACCTAAGCCATTCGGTGATTCTATGACTATGATTCTATGATTTTCTTGAGGTACATCATACCCTCTGGGAAACAATCAGACTTAACTGAAAGCTGTAAAGAACAGCAAAACCCACCACATCCATTGTAACTTGTTCCAATTACAAATTAATCTCATTGTTAAAGAAATTTGCCCTGTTATTGACTCAAAGGAATTCAACTTCCAATGCCAGAGCTTCTCTTGCCTTTCAATGTTAGTTCTTCAAGAAATGCAGAAATGCAGACTTACTCCCATGCAGATCACAAGAGTTCTGCAGATATTAATGTTCATGCATGTTTGAATTTACCAGAAAAAGAATGGATTTAATGGGTGTCTTTCTTTTCCAGGGGGCAGGTTACAAACGCAGTCATACAGGAGGTAGAACCTGGTTAAACAATGGCAAGCAGCAATTTCTGATGGTATGGATAACTGTGATTTTCTCTGCTTATATGAATTTATCTATTTTGGTGCTTGAACAGTCACAAACTATGTACTCTAATGGACCAGACTTTGCAGGCAGACAGTATCAATGCCTGGGTGAGCTGGGGGTTTTTTTGATGAAAAATGTTCATTGAAATACAGAAGGTATTAGGTAAAAGGAATTTTTAAATTATGAGGATATATGAAAATAATATGTCTTCATTAAGAAGAAAAGATACAGGCAAATTTGGTCTCAATTATTAATAATAAATGGATACATTAATTATAAGGAACAAAAGTTTTCAGATTACAACACTGTAAAAAGAATTAGACTTAGCCAACAGGTCAATAACAAATATTTCAAAAGCTAGTGTTCGAAATAAAAATGTGTATGTTTCTATTAAATAAAAATTTCAGAAGTGTACTAATGGTATAAAAGAAGAATACTAACATTAAAACTACTAAAATGAATAACTGAAAGCAGCTTCTTGATATCATATGTTTAATTAGAGCAAATAAAATATGTTAAAATGTACATTAAAATTAGAAAAATGTTTGTGACACTAAAAAATACTTTATATTAATAATATCTGAGATATGCCAGACCTATAATAGTGAGTTTAGTGATCAAAAGAGATTATTTCTAATTTCTGCAAGGCTGCTTCAAGTCTGATATTTAAGCCATTCTATTTATTACATTACTGGCAGTTTATAAAAAACACTAAAGCAAAAAAAGCCATAACCAGAACTTGGTTCAGAATTGGACAGATGTAACTTATCACGTATTTTGGAGAGAACATGTAGCCTTTTAAAGGCTTCTGGGGGCAAGCCTTGTCTAGTCCAGGCACATAAATGAGCTGGTCAGGAGCTTCTTCAGAAGCCTTTGTGAGTACTTACCTCTCTCAGTTGCCTGTGAGAGTAACATAGAGCGCTAAATTTAGAAAGACTGATTAGGGTATGCCTACTCCTTAATACTTTCTCTTAAGCACTCATGGTAAATTAGAGGGCAATACTGATGAGCACCAAAAATTAATCAGAGCAGAAGGCTAATTGGGCATTATCAAATTCTGCTAAAAGTAAATCAAGTGCCAACATTGTTGTCATCTTGAAAATTAAGTGAGGTAGCTGTGTAGTGGATGTAAAGTCTAAGTGTATGAGACAAAAGGATCATTAGTATTAATGCTTGTCATTTATTTTGCATATGCAGTGCAAGATAGTCAGGATGAAGGTTCCATTTGCTTGGCAAGGTACAGATACAAATGAAAATGTAACTGCTGATGTAAAGACATTTTGGATTTAGGCCAGTAGGAATCCTGAAAAAATTCAATCATGTCCTAAAATTTTACTCATCTGAGTAGTCCCAGAGACATTGAAGAGGTGACTAATCTACAGAAGGAAATGAGAGAAAAGTGTGTGCAGAACTGAGGTAAAAAGCAAAAGACAAGTTGAGGTTCACAGGCAGTAGGAAGAAACTGATGTTAGCGGAGTGAGAGGCTTGTTTCAGGAGTAAGCCTCCTGCTTTTGCAAAGGATACAGCATCAGATCTTCTCATTACCCACCCTTCAATCAAATCCTCAAGGGAAGCTTAACTTATGGCCTGCAGGTGGACTATCCCAAGGGCAAATTCTTTTCAGCAGAACAGAGTGATCTTCCAAGCCATTTGGGTCTCCACTGGATTATGAAGAGCCCTGGAACCACAAAATAACGCAGATTAAAAGGGACCCTTGTGGATCATCCGGCCCAGCACCCTACTCAAAACAGTGCTGCTTTCAAAGGTAGAGCAAGTTGACAGAGCCTAGTCCAGCTGAGTTGAGAGTACCTGTGAAGATGCGTCGTTTTCACCACACTACTTGGAAAAGGTTTTTCATTTTACCAAGTGGGAAACTCCCTTCCTGCAGCATGTCTCCTTTCCCTCTCTACCTTTAGCTGTGCAACTGCAAGAAGAATCTGGAGTCCTTTTCTCTATTTTGTTTCTGAAGATAATAATGAAGCTGTCCCTTCTCCAGCCCAGCTCACACAGCCTCTCCTTTTTTCCCAAAAGGTTGGACCAGATGATTGTTTGCGGTCCCTTCCAACCTGCTCTGCTCTGTGATTCCTCATGATGCAAGTGCTCCAGCCCCACCACTGAACTCACTCTGATTTGTCCAAGTCTTTTTTTTTTCTCTCTCAAAATACCCTTTAGTACAGTAATTTGTATCTACATGACTCCTTGCAGCAAAAGACTCTGCAAGACTGAAGCCTCACAGAAGACCAACTAACTGGAATTGGAAATGCAGTAATATTTTTACATCATAATTCTGAGTGACACTCAGCAGACAGATGGCAGCACAAAAAAAAAAAAAGGCTGGGTCACCTTTGTTTAGCATGAAACCCTAAGCCTATGAAGGGAGGACATTTCTTAGCTGGTAAAACATATTAATAACTGTTGGTATGGAATTGGTACCTTCAGAAGTCAAAGTGACTTCCTGACTCTCTGCTAAAGTGAGTACCCCATGCTGTTTATGTCCAGCCAAATATTACTGGGTGTTCTCATATACAAAATTGAACAAATGAGAGTGAAATTGGATACATAAAGAAAAAGTGGTGGGTAAATGACAGTTTCAAGCACTTGAGAGTCAGGAAATAGCATTTTCTGCACTAACATTATTTCAGACATACTGTGTATTTTATGACATACCATATATTTTACCACACTTAAATGTAAGGCATATACCTACAAAGAAAAGCAGGAATATAAAAGACTGAACTAAGAAGGTAACCTTTTTCATATTCAAGTTCTTAAAACCTTAATGTGTGACTTATTTAAGCTTTTGTTCGTAATAACCTCTTAAAAAAAAAGAAAAGGAAAGGGAAGGGAAAAAAGAAAAAGAAAAAAAGGAAAGAAAAAAGAAAAAAAGGAAAGGGAAGAGGAAAAAGAAAAAGAGAAAGAGAAAAAGGGAAAAAAGGAAAAAGAAAAAAGGAAAAAAAGAGAAAAAGGAAATTCAAGAGAAAAAGAAAAAAGGAAGTACAAGACAAAGTAATTTCCAAAGTTTCACACATTTCTGCTGCAGTTATTGGTGGCAACTGCCCTGTTAAGGACACAGTATTTGAAACTGTGTTAAAAAAAGGCGCATTTTCAGAAAAGAAAAGTTTTCAGGAAGAAAATCACTATCAAGTGAAAAAGGCTTAACCAAATTCATACAACCTTATAGATTTTATTGAGAAATACTAAAACAATTGTCAAGATATTTTCTCAAATATTGGTATTGAAAACAATTTGGAACGGTGGAGGAGATTCAGAGTGATGTGGCACAATTGAAATGTTCTGTCAGCACCTTAAAAACTCAAGTGAAAAAAATCTACATCGCTAGAAATGTCATTTAGTCTGACTGATTGCAGGTTAAGTCATGAGCAAGGTAGAGAGGCAACTATAAAAGAGGTAAAAAGTAGTAGCCTAATTAATTAGAGTCAACGTGGCTTTATATAAAAAAGGTCATGTCACACAAATTTGATACAACTGTCTGATGAGATCTCAGTCAATTGACCAACATCACTACATTTTCAAAACAGACCTCTCTAAAATGTTTGCCTTTGTGAATATACAAAGTAAATTCATTAAACACTTAGCGAGTGAGAGATCAGAAAAAGTAATTGTAGATGGAAAATAAATCATCTGGTAATTTAAATCCCAAAAGGAGCTGCAACAGGACTGTCCTTGACCCAGGCCTATTCAGTATCTTTACTAGTTATCTAGAAATAAATAAAAAGCTTTGCTGGTGAAGTCTGCAGATAATCTGAGCAGCTATAGCATGTTACATAAAAAAAATTTCTAGCAAGCGATCTGTATTGTACTGTGCTCAGCGAGTGGTAGTGCTTTTCAGTTAAGTAAAAGGTCACACCTTTGGGAAAACAAAAAGCTAGATCATGTTTTCAGAATGTGGGAGTCTTTTGGGGAAAACAAAAAACCAAACCAAAAGCAAGGCAACCAAATCACAAGCAAGTATACTGAAAGAAGACAATAGTTGGCAAGGTAGAGCCAAGCGTGAAGTCTTACAAGACTAATGCAATCCTAAGAAGTGAAAACAGAGGAATCCAGTGTGATTTTTTTCTCAGTTCTAGATTAAATCTTTGAAATACTGACTCCAGTATATAATTTCCACTCAGGAAAGAGGAGAAGAGGTAAAGAAAGCAGCAAGAATGACTGCCAGTCTAGAAAATCTAGTGTATACTGATTGCCTTAAGCACAGAAGAAACGGGGCTTAGCCTAGCCATCTGATGTTCAGGTGTTTGAACTTCTAATATATTGGCTTAGATTGGGTGAGGAACATTAACTTGAGCCTCTCAGATTTTTTTCTAGGCTTTTATTCCATTCAGTTAAAAGCTTAGTAGTGTTGCCAGGCACTAGTTTTTTTCTGTTGCAAGTATAAATTTTTAATTTGAATATTGGACTTCCAATCTCACTCTGACAAAACGGTCAGCTATTTTCCACCATGTGCCATCCAAGCCTAAGGTAAAATGACAAACTGATTTCAAAGGAAGACTAGATCAAATCACTTGTAGGCAGAGGGATTAGGTTTGGGGTTTTTTTCTCACTTTTTCTCAATTTCTTTGGTATTATGCTTTTTGTAATCATACTACCTAAGAAACTTCCATATAGAACAAGAGCTGCTAATGGGCTTTACAGAGGGATTTATATTCTTACTTTTCCTTGGAACAGATTTTATTTGCTATATTTTCCTTATTTTCTTGTCGTTGTTGCCTGTTACAGTTATCAGTGAGAAGAAGAGTCCTACATGGTCTGTCATGGTCATGACATGAGAGTCCACCTAATGTCTGAGAGGGGACAGTCTTCGGTGAAATAAAGTATTTTTGTCTCTCTTGCCACTTTTGAGTGTAAATGTGTTCTTAAAATCCAGGCATGAGGTCCATTAAGATTGAACATTAGAAGAAGGAAGAAATCCATTTAAAATGTACATTTGATTATTTTTTCCAATTCTTATTCCTGTATTACAGATTTGTAAAAATTTACAGCCACTATACTTGGATGTCTTCTTTTTTTTTTCCTAGTTCAGAATTTTCTATTTAAATTTTTAGCTTTAAAATGGTTTAGCCAGCTCAGGAGACACCCTTTAATACAAAGAAAAGTACAAAAATGACTGAACACTACTATGGAATAAAATGAAAGGAAGAAAGTATTAAGGGGTGAAGGAGGTGTTTTTGATGTGGAAAATGAAATGGAGACCCTTTTCCAAAGACTTCTTAAAAAAACTGTCCTTACAGCGCCTTCCTGCCATTTTCTCCCTTTCCCCAAAGATTTTCTAGGTAAAACCCTGTATCGTAGGTGGTTTTGTACCCATGAAATATTCATTAGCTCTGCAGTCTTCGCTTAAAGGAAGGAGCCAATAAAAGAAAAATACTTCAGATATTCTTGTAAGAAATTCAGTGCTGCCTATCTTCAAAAATTAGGTGCATTTGAGAAAGAGAACTATGTCACAATCTTCAATATATTAGCTCTCTCCCTATAAATCTGTAGCTAATGATGTAATGTGTAACATGAAAATCATATTGGATTTGTATTCAGTTCCATTAGGAATATGACCTTTTCTCATCTGGAGCAACAGGGGTACTATTTTTTCCCTGAAATGGGGCAATCTAAACAGAGTGGGTTCTGAATCATAGGGACAACGACTGGTGACAATTTTGGAAATGGGGGGATTGCTGGTTATTTGAAATAGATTAAAATTTCGTGGGAAAAATCTGTGTGAAACCTTTGTCTGCTGATGAAATATGAAGTCAGATAGGGTGAAATGTACAAAATGTCTTCATTTCACCTTCAGCATTGCTAAAATAATAATGATAAATCCTCCAAACAAAACAATTATTAGCGTATATGTGAGATGTAGTTTTTAATTGAAGTTACTGTTTTCAGAAATATCCCTAAAAGATATTGAAAAGTGAATCAAAATACTGTTGTTTCTGGCCCAAGTGTGATATTCAGTGCAACTTTTACTTGGTTTCAAAAAAAAAAAAAACCAAACAAAAAAACCCAAACCCAAAACAACACAACCCTATGAGACCACCCAAGCCATGAAATTTTTCTATCTTTTGAATGTTTTTCCAGGACGACTGAGTACTTCTCATTTTCTTGCCTTTCAGTGTCAAGAGTGGAATCAGACTTAGAAGTTAACACATGAAAGCTGTAACTGCATTTTCTCTTGTCATCCCAGCTCCTCCAGCATCTTCCCTACCCTGATGGAAGGAATGTTCATAGCAAAAATCACTGTGGCCCAAGTCAAGTCAGGTTGTCAGGAGATGGGTGGTGACTAAGAAGCAGAAGTACAGGACCTGTGTACGGGTGATCATCCCTCACAGGTAAATCTATGAAAGACCTTTGAAAGATTGCAAGAGGGACTGCATCATTGGAAGGACTAGTGATTTCTCAGCTGAAGAAGAGTGAGTGATGGGGAGGAGACCCTTCAGTGAGTGGTAGTTACAGGGGCTACTTGGACAAGATGGCACAAGACAGACTAGGTTGGCATGTGAAGAGAGCATTCAGGGGAATCAAAGTCACATTTCCCACTGAATTGTCTGGGATTGCTTCCTTGTGATTTCTTTCAGCAAACTCTTTTGAGGAAGGTTAGGTCATCAAGTACAGATTATCACAGATCATCAAATTAATTTTGTTGAAACTATTTATGAATGAATACAATCATAAACGAAAAATGAAAGAGAATCACAAAAGCTATCAATACAAAATTGATTTCTTAGCAAAGTACAAATATTGGAAAAAGGAAGAAAAGAGAAAATCTTTGTTAAAAAAGAAAAAATTAAAGCTCAGACTAATTTTGAAACTACTTTGGTTACTTTTGAAACAACATTTTTCTTGTCTATCACTCTGAACTACTGCCAAGAAGTCAGGCTGTTCTATGATGTATTTTGGTGATTGGTTCTGATGCCTCATTACAGAACAACCAGAAATTCATCTCACAGAGAAGAGGGAAGGCGTGAGGTATTTGAACGGCACTTCCCCTGAAACACCTCAATGGCATTTGTAAATGACTCTCTGGGTTTTGATCGTAAGTTTTAAGGTTCCTGTATGTTGTTCATTATGAGAATTTAAAGTATCTACATGGAAAAAAAAAGTCTTCATTCATATGGTATGATCCTTAGGTAATCTGTGTGATGATGTTTTCTATCTGTTTTTAGTCTGCCCTTCCTGTGCTGTTGAATACCTCAGTTTATATCAGAAGAAAGTCCTGTCTGGGGGAGAATAAGATATGATTTAATCAGAAGAAGACTGAAGTGACATGAGGAGATGCAAAGAAACATCAGGATAATACGTCTTGCCAAAATGTGTGTGACTGCTATGTGTGAGCTGTGTTTCCAAACTTCCTTTTGGTCTATCATTAAGGCAGGAACCTTCTCTTTAATAACTTTTGTTCAAATTAAGTATGAGAAATCCTCAGGCTGGTATGACTTTTCCACTCTTCTCACTGAATATAGAGAAAACCTCAAACTACTAACTTCCATTAGACATTTGCCTTCAGAATGTTTCAGTTCAGTGAGGGGAATCCCACCTATTCTGTGAATGTTAACCTAGAAGTTTTGATTTCCAAGATATAAGGAATATTTCTTTTTAGAAAGGTGATTTAATCTGTATTTTTGTAAAAGATTGAAATGAAAACCACTTTGAATTGACTGAGACATTTTATTCAACCTTAAATATTATTTATGGATTTAGCTATCTAGCTTTGATAAAAGGTACTTTTCCATAAACTAAGAAAATTTTGATGAAATAGCCTGAATCTTTTCAACTTCTTCTTGCAGATTGCTTACAGGCAATTGAGAGATTCTTACTATCTTTCCTACGGTGTATTCAAATCTCCTGCTGAGAAATCGTATGCATTGCCATGGCTTCTACTGAGTCCTAGGGGAGAGGAAATTCATGTATCAGAGCCTGGGAAAGGTGTTCTTACATCGGCTACTAAACGGTGTCTTCCAGGACTTGCAGGTCTCTTAAAAAATGAAAATAAAAACCTTTTCATTTGGTTTACACAGTTTAACCATGACAGTTTTCTTCTCTTCCCAGTTCCTCAGCCCCTCACTGGAGACAGTACTTTGGGCCCTCATCATGCCACCACCTGGCTGGTACTTGATAGCTTCTCTGTGGAGGGTAGGCAGCATCTGCTATAGACAGTCCTTGGCCCATTGCTGTGCAGTCTGAGTCTTTTCTGTCCTGGGACAGAGGTTAGCCCTTCAAGGAGATAGGGAGGTGTGCTTCGGATGAGGAGCTGGTCCCAGCCTGGCAATTAGGAACAGAGAGGATTAGAGTACAGATAAACCATTAAGCTGCCTGAACCCAGGTGAGGTTTTGGCTCAGAGCAGAAGCTTTTGAAAACTGCAGTGAAGGTTCTCCCCCAGAGAACCATGCGTGATCTGAATAAGATTTAGTCTTGCAGTTAAGTCTGGCCCGCAAGAATTTTCAATTATATTCTAGTCCAAGAATAACACAGTAAGACCCAAGTAAGAACATAAATGTCTGTTATTTGCAAATCCTTCTAAGTGAAGAAGCCTTAGATGGAAATTATTCTGAATTGCTGAAGAAAATAAATAAATCTAGATTTGTGAAAATTTACTGCTGTGAGGAAACTACAGGATTAAAAAAAAAAAGCAAAAAACAAAGAAGAACAAACCCAATAACCTTCTTTTGCTCATGTAGTGTTCATTGCAAGAAAAATACCCCACTGATTAATATTTTGCACTTTATCCAGTACCGTTATGCTTTCAATAGAAGTCTTTGTAACTACATACCTTGGCAACAACTACTTTAGGGAAATTAAGTCTGTTACAAAAATATGTTCCACATTTTTTTTTTTAATAAAACAGTGGGCTTTTTTTCTCCCCATTCCCTTGCATTCTTCTATATTTTTTATCAAGGTAAGTTGTCCTCTGAACTCACTGTGCTGGATGTGTTCCTTTTCAGAAGAACAGTGTTTGCGTGTGATAGATGATAAGGCGGAACACATGTGGCTATTTCATATCCCTAAAAAAAATCATGATTGTATAGCACCACAATAGGCTTCTTAGTATACAAAGGGCTAGCGTGCATCATTAAAAGAATGAGCTAGCTTTTGATTTTAATTGTAATTGTAATCCTCTCCACTGAAGCCTCAAATGCATCATTTGAAATCTAGTGGAGACGTGAGTTTTCACTGCAGCCACTTTACGTTTGTGATACATTAAAAGGTGTAATCCAACTGAAATGTAAATCACTGTTCTTGAAAACAAATTACAAATGAAGATAACAGGGCAGCATACTAGCTAAAACATCCGAGAGCCCATCTGAGGTGGTTTTCTTTCAGACCCAAATTGCAGCAGCCCTGTTATCATGGGTAATAGGGTGCTGCTAAGGCAGGTTGATTACAAGGCGATGGTAAACAATCCTTTTAAATGCGGTACCTCAATAGATGTGCACATACAACATTAATCAACTGAATTCAAACAGGGCGGCAAAGGGAAGTGGTGAGCCAGCCCTCGCTGCTTTAACTCACACAGTAAGTGGCTGAAGTTCAGTGCTCACTTTGCCACAGAGGTGTTTTCCATCAGCATTAACTTGTGTAATCAGCATTAACTTGTCTGAAATCTTAATTGTGAGCCCTGTGGAAAACAAGACTATGAACACTTGAGGTGTTCTCTTGGAAAGGGCTGCTTTTTTGTGCTTCAAGGTATAGCAATTTTGCCTCACTTAGGCAGTGGCCTCCCTGAGGCAGGGATGGCCCCTCTTTTGTGTGTTTCCTCAGCCCCGCTGATGAAGCTGCAGAATGGCTTGGCAGGGCAAGCTCTGCCCAGCGGTGCAGCCCTACTCTAGGACGACCGTGCAGCACTAATGCAGGGAGAGACCAACCTTCTCCCTGATGAGGCCCTTCTCCCACAGTAAATCTGCCTTTCCAAATAAAGCCAGCAGCAGCCCTATTGCAGTAACAGCAGCTGTTTCCGGTTTTTATAGATATATATTACCAGCCTCCTTTTGAAACTTGTCATAACTAAGTTTATTACTCTGCTCAAACTGTTTAAAAGGTTCATGTATTTATAGCGTGTACTGCCCAGAAATCTCTCCTATAATTGGAGATTTGCTTTAGAAAATCTGCTGTAATGGGGCAAGGAGAATAAGCATCTCTTGGAAGGATGTTGATGCAACATGGAAAAGCAGGTAAGCTACAGAAAGAGCAAAGTGCAATAAACAGCTCCTATTTAAAAAAAATAAAGACAGTAATTTAAGACTGCCTGAAGATAGCTTCCAATAATTTGGAAGAGTGCATGGCAGTAGACAATGTTTTACACTCCTCTCCAGAATTCAGTCCTCCAAGGAAAGGACATTTCCATCACTCTCAGAGAAACTGTGACTATGTATTGAGCCCTTTGAAGAAGAACAGAAGACTCACATACTTGACCATATTACACCTAATTGCTTTTTCCTATTTTGTTTCTCTTTCATATATTTATGATTTTTTTTTTGTGGATCTGGCCTCTTTCATAGTAATACTGCACATGGGTTTGCACATGAGTCTGCCAAGTGCAAATAAGCATGGGATTGCAACAGCAGTGCAAATGGCATACACAAAAATAAAGTAAGTGATAAAATGGTTATGAAAACTCATCAGCACAAATAAACTGACACACCTTTGCTAAAATCTTCTCTATTCCCTGTACAGACAGACTATGGGCATGAATACAGCCATTTGTCCTGGACTGCTTTGCCATTACTTATGTGGAATAATTGTAGGAATATAAAGGTAACTCACATCACTTAGTTCTTGGATTTAATTCAACTGTTCAAAGATGGTGACAAGTTGGGTTTTTGGTTTTGTGTTTTGGGTTGTTCGTTTGTTTGGGGGGTTTTGGGGGGTTTTGGGGGGTTTTTTTTTGAGAATGGTTTTCAGGAAGGATATGACAGGAATATTAAATCCTCCAGTATTAACTGGAGCAGAGAGCATTTCCTTTAAGATAGGAATCTAAAAAGTGTTAGCTTAAATATTTTTCAGTACTCAGCAATTCAGCCTATATTTGACTGGTGACCTAGGCTGGAATGCTCTAGGGGCATACTCACTACTTGAAATCTAAATAGTAACCCAACCCCACAAAACCTGAAATTTCTCTTTCAGGCATTATAGGGACTAGTTTCCAAGACCAAGTATTGAGTTCCTCGCTTGGAATTTCCATTCTAATGGGACGATATTTTATTAACATGGAAGATATTATGCTAGCAGAAGTATAATCTTCTTACCATGCCTGAGAGGAGCCAGATGTATGCAGAAGGTGGAGGAGAAACAGTGTGAACTGAATACTTCTGACTTGGGAGGAAGACTGTGCAAAGGAGCACTAACCCCAAGACCTTGAATACACACACCGAGAGGAGAAACACTATATCCTTTTCCTTGAACTCCAAGACCAGCAAATGAAGGGGATTGCTGCCACTATGCAACACTGGAAAAGGCATTATTAAAAAAGCAATAGGGAACTGAGTAGCCCACACCCATTTCACCTCTTGGATGCCCTGATACCTTTTCTTGGAGCTGTCATAAAAAAACCTGTTTTCTTGACCTCCAACCATAATTTTCCCTTGGCAGGGTGTTGCATATTTACTAATCAACTGGATTAAGGTTCAGATGTCCAAAGAATTACATACTCTAATACTTCACAGATATACCTTTAGCTTTTAACCAGAATAAAAAAATCAGAGATTTCGTCATTCATGTTAAGCACAGTCTTAAAGGAGTTTCTGTTTTAATATGACCTGTCATAAAATGATCATTAAGTTTCATTAGACAATTTTAGAGATAGAAGGAATGGAAATATGACAAAGCTGGTTCCGTTAATTTTAAAATTGTATGCTTTCCCCGATGCTATTAAAAATTTTTTTAAAGTCAGAGTATTCGAAAATTTCTTTAGACCACGATAACTTTTAAACATATCAGAAATGTCTTTAAGAATACAAAATGCTGAGAATTGTACACAAAGAGAGACATATACCTGACTGTGAGTTCAGCTCAACTACACAAAGGCAGCTCACAGTACAGACTTGTAACAAATTGGGCAATCCAAGATGCTGTAGTCAAGAACTGTATGAAACACAGGGATCATTTGTACACATTGAGTCGAAAAATACGGCTGTTGTTTTCACTCAGAGATAATAATCATATCCCTGGGCTGCTTTCTTGGTTCATGAGCATTAAGAAACAACTCTCCCATTGTTAACCTTTCTGAGGAAAGGCTGCAAATGCAGGGTCATGCAGGAAACAAAGATGTGGGAATAATTTAGTGCAACCCTACACTTAGACAGGTGCCACTCTTAGTCTTTTTAATTGATCTCATTTGTTACTTATACCTGTAAATCACACTGTTATCATCTCTGAACAAGCAATGTTATCCAGAATTTGTCACTGACTAAAGATAGCAAACCAAGTCCTGAAATGGGTTGGTCATATACACTTACTGGCTTAATTACACAACAGTACATTAGATTGAAATGAGATACTTAGAAAAATCCAAATTACATGCAGGCCTCTTGTTTCTTTATCCCACGTTGACACAAAACACAGTTCAAATGCAACTGCTAAAAGAGCAAGTTGTAGTCTTCCGAGAGAGACAGAGCCAGACACAGAGCCAGGACTGATATAGTCAAAGATTTTTGCAGTAAGATTAATCTTATGTTGATCCAAAGGCCTACGATGCTGACAGCATGGTGTTCACATCCCAGAGCTGCTACAGTGTCATGATGGGAACAGGGGCATCATGAAGGCAAATAGCCGGGAGCCTTCTCAGGGGGACAAATTCAGTTATTTAGGAATGGGTAACGTTAAAAAGATGTATATTGTTGTTATTGGAAATACTCGGTCCATGGAGCATAAAAAGAAGGAGACAAACTCTCCACACTGAAGGATTAGTTCAAATATTCCAGTGTGTTTCTAGCTGCTATTGTGTATGCCTCTTAAATACAAATGAAGCCCAAGAAAAACCAGTGCTGAAGTGTTAGAAATCAAAACCTAACCCTATATTCTGTCATACAACATAACTAGAAAAGACGACTTCCAAAACAATCCCTTTCTTTCTTCTGTTGTTCACATCTTGTCTACTTTTGTGGCTTTGCGTAATTGATGTCCTCCAGCAGAGACGGATAAAGATTGTTTTGCTCCCATGTTTTCTTGGCTTTCTGGAGACCCAAAAATATCTGTTTCACAAATCATATTCCAAACTTTTGTCCTTTTGGGCCTTTAGGAAGACAGAGAGGATGACATAAGACTACTTCTGAACAACAGTCTTATGTTAAACCCTACCTCTACTGATCTTGGAGGTCTCAGAAACCAAATTTATTGTCATTGGTAAGTGGCAGGAAGACAAAAAGTGTTAGGGGAGAGGATTGACTTGGAATATATGAGAGCAACTGAGCAACCTGGGATCCTGAGGTATTGCAGGTACTGCTGGAGAAAAGGAACGAGATTGGTGGGGAAGAAGGTGCCTGGAGAAAGAGAAAAAGGGGAAAATGCAGGATAGGAAAACAACAGTGGAGAATGATGGAGTTCCTCAACAGAAACTTGCATTGGAAATAAAAGACAAGAAGATAACACCCATGGAAAAAGAATAAAGAAACTGGAGGTGTGAGATGAGTGATTTGATAAAGGAAAGGCTGTATAAGGGGAACAGTGTTAATCAGTACAGAAAGACAACATATATTAAGGGATTTATGTACTCCCACCAGTCACTCGGAATGAAAGACAGAGAAGAGACACTAGTGAAAAGAGAGCTGAGGGATAATTCGTTAGAGAGAGTCAAAAATTAAAACCAAGAAAATAAAAATTACTTGTGTGGAGGGAACTAAGAAGGGAGAACTTAAAAAGAAATCCAAAGCAAAATGCCCAAACAGGAAATGCAGAAGAAAAATTATGAAAAACATTAACAAAAAGTTTAAAGAAAAGTTTAAGAAAAAGAAAGGGGAAAATGTGAAGTGGCATGGAGACAGGTACAGGGAGGAAACAGAGCAATAAACAATAGCGACAATAATTCATCCACTTTTTGAACATGTCCAGTTTGCTATTTGGTCATTACACTTGGTGAAATGAGATGAGACTTTGTTCGCATTTTTAAAAATATGTCGGTAGAGACATTCCCCCTAGCTGTTATCTTTCATCCCTTTGAGAGATAACGGAACAAAGAAAGCCTTCCTGTCTCTCAACTTTATTCACAGCATTTTATGGTACATTTTCCTGTCTGCTGAGAGCAGACAGTGAGGCTGGCACGCACACCACAATTGGCAGACATGTTTAAGCCAATGACTGTAAAAATGAAATGCATTAGGCACAGCTAGGCAGGAAAACTAAAGTTATACTAGAAGCCAGAAGGAATTAAACTGCTTTCCAGAATGGCCGTGCATTGCACAATAGGTAAAAAACCATATATTTCTACAGGTAACCCTCCCCAGATTGTGATTAGCTACAGTTTTGAACACAACAGCAGTAGTTGTTCAAAACTACACGATAGGTATTTTTATGAGGTAGACGTGTGTCACAGTTCAGATTTTTTGTTTGTAATACACCACCTAACCTATGTTGAGTGAGATAGACCAGCACTAAATCTTATTATCCTTTCATTAGCTTTCTCAGGCGGATGTCCTAAACAAAGAGGTACCTTCCTCCAATGGAATGGAGAGCCTTCCTTGAGTTTTGCCTTCAGAAAAGGTACCAAAGGCTGGGAACAGTTTCTGCAAACTCCTGTGGGAAAAATAGCAGTACCTGGGAAGATACAAAAATACAGAACTAATACAAGTGCAAAACCTGCTTGAATAAAACCTATCTAAACCACAACTTAATTTCTAGTTCGTCACTCAGTGTTTCCAAAGTCTGGATCACACTTGAGGGGCACCACTTAGCCTTACAGCCAGCTCTTGAAAGTAGTAGTGAGGAGAAACAACATTTCTTTGATTGTTTCAACCTTCTTCCAAGTCTAGAGAGATTTAGTCTCCTTTTGTTTTTCTAGTTACCTGTGGCAAAGCTAGAGGACAGGCACGAATTCCATGAGGCACATTCTTCCATATGTGAACCCTGAAACCAAGTCTCAAGAAAATGGTGAGTAGTGGAATAGAAATGGATCACACAAAAATAAAATTTTAGCTCCACATGCTACTTTCATTTTCAGTTTTATGACTGAACCCATTTTATTCTGATGATATTGTTGGCAGTTGTATTTAATTCAGTAATTTCAGATGATTTAGTAGTTGACCTTGCAGGTGAAAAACAATTGAATATTGGCGGGCACTGCTAGTAGCAAAATATTTCAAAGAATTTTAACAGGTTGGACTTTTAAAATTTCCAGGACAAAAAGACCGAACATTTGTCTTATAAAGAAAAAGAATAAAATTACATGGATTAGTAGAGACAAAATAAATGTTTTTACCAGGCAGCAAATAGTTATTACAACATATGTTTTTTTAATCTGTAATTGTACTCTGCTGAACATATGCAGCATAAAATAGCAAGCAAAAAAGGTAACTAGAAAAGCAATACCTACCAAGAGGGCCGTACACTGTCCAACAGAGGTTGCAAGTCAGTTTTTATGTTGAATTTTGTTTTAAACATGTATGCATCTCAGGTTCATAACTTTAGGTCTTTTACCCCGCTACAGTATGCAAAGAACTGCAAGAATTAGAAGGGTGTATCAGCTTTGACAGAGACGCAACAGTTGGTTTAATGTGGCCTCTTTAGTTCTACTGTTTCTTTTCCTTGTGCAACAGTAATAATAAAAACTGAAATACAAGTCTTGATACTTGCAGGTGAAAAATGGGCAAGGCTTCTTGTGCATTAAGCAGCTGCATAAGTAAAAGTTGTCTCTATCTTTCTTTCCTTTAAGATCTCACTGTGAAAACTGAGGTGGAAATTATTGTAGCCTGGCATTGCACTTCTGACTCCACAGCTACATTTTATGAGGCTTGTGTGCAATTAGCCAGTTCGTTATTTTATCCTAATTTTATAATAAATCACTTCAATCTTTTTCTCTCATCCATCATCAGCTTATCTGCCTGCAAGTCAAAATGATACCAATTATTAATCAAGGCCAGAGGCACCCACTCCTGCATAGGGGCACCAGGTTTCAACTGTCAGGTGGCATCCATCCCAGCCTCTCTTTGTCAGCAATAAAGAAAATGAAATTGGACTAATATGAATCTCATTTCTGCCCTGATTAAAGGCCTACATTTTCCCTAGGCATTGCCTGACCAGGTCCTGACTTGTGAGATATTCAATGTTCTTGTAATGTCATTCGGACAGAGCGTGCCTGTCTCCTTAGGTCATTGTTCTTCAGATTCACTTGTTTTACACAGAATATAGGCTAGAAAATCTAGACTTCCTTTGGGGTGTTAATTAAGAGGAGCATCCAAAATTAATCAGCAAATTCACTAGGGCGAAGGGGAGCTGTCTGAAGGCCTCGATATAAAATGCACTTCTAGTACAGAGAAATGAGCCTTCGGCTATTGACAAAGAGAAAACAAGTGCACAGACGGCAATCTGACATAAAAATTCATATATGTATACAATTTTACATTCATTTTCCTTGTCAGCTTGTCACCTTTAATTATAAAGGTTGATTCGCTATTTGGCAGATCTGGAAATTGTAAACGCTTGGCCATTTGAATATCATCATATGGTCAACGTCTTCAAAAAAGAATGACACAGGAGCACACCAGGAAAGGAACATTAGAAAATGCAAACAACTTCTCTGATGATCACCTTGAAGGATCTTGCAGGTCTTGGGGACAGCTGTGAACTTGGCTATAAAAGCACACAAGTTATGACCATCCGCAGTGAACACATTGTATTGATAAACGGTTAGCCCCCACCCCTTTTTACTTTGAGTAGTTTCTAATCTTCATTTCTTTAATTCTTTTATCACTCACTCCATTCTAATGTTGTTAGTGTTTGGTGTGAGGGATTTGCATAGACCTTCAGGCTACTAATGGCCTTTACGTGGAAACGGCAAATTCTCCATTTTGCCCAGTGAAGAGAAGACTTAAAAAAAAAATGCCAGGCCCGTATCATGCAGACACCTCTCAGAGAAGCTTCTCAGATAGTTAAAATTTTAATCAGATAAGTTTTCTTCTTTTCAGTAGCCACTAAATTAAAAGCGTTTTTGCAGCTGGCTATAGAACTTTTTATTTGTACCTTGAAGGAAGTCCATGAGCTCAGGTGTCAGAGGCTACCTGTTTTAGCTTCTGTAGTTCCATCTTTCTTATCTATCAGCTGTCTCTGCTTTTGTGCAATTTTTCATAAGTTTGGAAAGACTGGAGCTACCCTCTTTTTAAGATCACAGCACATCATAATTTCAAATTAAGAAGAGCCATATTGCTCAGAGATTTGGGTACCACTATTACTTTTCACATGCCCCCATAGGCTTATAAACAGCATAAAAATAGGCCTTTAAAGTGCTACAGACCCATGCAGCAGCACATGCCATGCAATCCTACGCTCCAAATTCCGAAGAGTCTGACACTGAAGATGTTATTTGGACCAGATATTGACTCATGGCTGTCTTAAAATGTGGGCAGGCAAGTTGAAGACTTCAGAGAAGGAGGGATTTTGTATGTACTATTTTGCTGGCATTTCTCTGATGTTATGGAACAGAAGACGACACAGAGTAGAGCTCAGTCTATTGAAACTCAGTGCTGTAATTTTTACTTTAAAGTAGTATTCCACAAACAATAGCGTATTCCAAACCGCAGTGATACTCTATACTGCATCACATGTTAACTAATTACTTAATTTCACTAATTTAATATTCTGATTGCGTTTTTTTTAATTAGACACCTTTATCCCTAAATAAGTGTGTAAGTTATGTGTAATAAGTTAACGTTATACCATTGACTTTTCAATTGCTCTATTTTTAAGCTTTTGATGAATGAAGATCATCAAAGGTGCTGAACCCACCTAAGGAACCTGCTTTTACATATAAGTTAAAAAAGGCAGTATTCCTTGGCCACCTATACCAGGCTGTCAGAGCAGTTGTGTAAATGCATGACAATTGTTCTCATGCTGAAGCTTACCAGCAGGTACATATGTGACTGTGAAATACGATGATGTTAGGTCAAAACTTGCAAGAGTGAATGCTGGTATTTATACCTTTGTATCTGCAGGAAAGCAGACAGAACACACAGGAGTATGTGCTTTTTTTTTTTTTTTTTGATTAATGCAGGTTCTCATCTTGACTAATTTTGTTAGGACTAATAGGACCTAGAGTTGCTTTAGATTGCTTAATCATTGATAACCTACTGAGCAACACTAAAAAATCCTATCTGATAATCACAGCTAGGTTTTTAGTATGGAACATTAACCCTGATTTCACTTCAAGGACACCTATACTCTCTATATGCCATACTGCTTGTGTATACTTTACAGACAGTTTTTAATATATAACACTTTATAACAGACTTTAAAAAATGCAAAATTCTATCCTGTATTTACTTGCAATTTATTTTCTACACTAATACTTAAATAGCATAGCAAGCCTGTTTTTGAAACTTGTGAGAATCTAAAAAGGAGAAAAAAAAAACCAACAAAAAAATTGTAGGATTATCATCGTATTGTTATTGTCAAATTAATTCCTTACTCTGTGGGGTTTTTTTTACAACTTTAGACATAATTTAAAAACCTAAACTGTGATCTGCAAACCTTAGCTATGCATTATCTACATGATTACAATGACTATTTGCAAAACAGTATTTCCTTTGACATTTATTTTTCAAGGTTAAATGAGAACGCAAACCAGACTTTGCAAAAAAGATCCCCTTATTTCCCTTCCCCGTGTGTAAGTATGTCTTCTTTCAGTTCTAGAAAAATTCAGTCACAGGGGTCATATCTATATTGCAGTTTAGGAATGGCACAAAGCCAAATTCCCCAGTCATCCCTTTTACATACATTGGGTCAAATCTTGTGGTGACCCGGCCGATACGATGCAGGGATCTCTGCACCTTTCCGAGGTGCATTCTGAGACTCAGCATGCACTGAAGGAAAACATTCCCCATCGTCCTATAGGTCTCTGTGTACTTTTAGAAAAATACTTGAAGCAAGTATGTAAAGTGGCACAGTGTTCTTGCTGAACACAACTCGTGTGGTGGAAGAAATGATGGGACCTGTAGGCAGCCTTCGTGAAATCAATGGTCACGATGTGACACCTGATGCTACCTTAGGCATCATGAACATGATTATGGTTTTGGCATGCTGTTGTGCTCACTGAATATAAACATAAAACAAACAACCACAAATAGAGATACACTATTTACAGGTATTCCATCAAAAATGTAAAGAATGAATTGCTAATCACAAAAAAAATCTCTGTACAACCTTACATTTCCACCAAATGAACTCAAATTCCAGTGGAAGTAATTTTTTATAACTACAAACAATCTATGCTACAAAGAGCGGTGTCGCCCTTTATCTTTCAAGACACCATTATCTTGTCAGTAAAGAAAAGTAATCAAAACCACGAAAGATACAAATGCCAGTAAAACTTTGAGAGAGATACTAAACTTAATTAACCAATAATTAATGCAGAGTAAATTAAAATTTTTAGTAACTCAAGGCATTTCCCTAGCTATTTTTTCCTTACCTTTTTTTCAGGACTTCACAGGGTAATTTTGTTACAGTTTCGCATAACCAAATTCCCCAAGCTGCTGCTGAAGAGTTCTGTTCTGCAAGGACTGCAGCAACTCCTACCCTCCCTCCAGTCGGGTGCTCCTGACTCCTGAGAGTGAGGGCCGTGCTGGCAAGGGATACCTGCCATCTACACCCCGTGGCTGTGGGTGGACTGTGATCACAGAAGATAGACATTATTCTTTCATTACCTAACTTTATATTTGAAATTTTTAACACCGTAAGGCTGACACACTTATTCAAATCTTCTGCTAAAGAAAAATGAACTCAGCCAATATTTACGTCTCTCAGGATTTGTTTACGGTGTATAATTTACTCAGAAACGGTGCATAAGCTTTCATTCTTTAATAGTAACTGATTGCTGGATTATTAAGTTAATATTAATCAATAGAAATTGATTTTATGTGCTACTTAAAGTGTTTTTCACGTTAGATTTTGCTTGTGCCCTTTGGAGTTGCAATGGTTTCATTCCTGTTGTATCAGGAAGACTTCTAAACAAGGGAAACTCCACATGTCCTTCGGCACTGGGAAGACTTTGCTGCTGCAGGAAAGACTTGGCAGTTCATCCTGTAGATTCATGAGGGGCAGCCAAGATTAAAAGGGCATTTCCCACTTGAAAAGATAAGTTTTAGGACTATATCTTCATGTACTGGGAGGGAAAACCTGATCAATGGCAATGGCAGAGCCTTCTACAGGCTTGGGATCCAAGTTTGCACTCAGCAACTTGCCAGTGGTAGTTTGAGTGCATACCAACATTGGTGAAGTGTCAGCAAGTTAGACAAATCTATACGTCAGGTGCTCCTCTGGTGGAGACCTTCTCCATAACATGCAGGGACATCGTATCACATTGGCTAATGCGGAAGAGAGCGCTGAATGTCCAATGCTGCCTCTCTGCCAGCCCCCCAAAATGCAGGGAGCTGTGCAACATAGTGGCATGGGTGAGCTGACTTTCCCTCCCCGAGGGCTGTGTTCATACCCCTGTGACGTTAGTCTGCCCTACATCAGGGCCACATCAGCACAGCAGGAAGGAGGACACTTTGACAAAGTCAGAGACTCACCCTGGCTCACCGTGATCATTCGTGGCTCCTTCAAGGGCAGACTTCAATGTCAAACCAGCCACTGACTTATTTGAAGTATTTTCTCCAAACTCTTGCAGGGAGACAGAATGGTAAAGGATGGGCCTTCCTAAACTGAAGGTACCTCTCACAACAGTTGTCTCCGAGCTGTTTTCAGTGGCTAAAGAAGTGACACCTCATTATATTACAGCACATTAAGTATAGAGGAAGTTCCAGTCTCATCTGCCCTGGGTTACCCTGTGTGGTGGGTTGACCTTTGCTGGATGCCAACAAGACACTCTATCACTCTCCTCCTCAGCAGAACAGGGTGGGGAGAAAACAAGATGTAAAAAATTCACGGGTCAACATGAAGGCAGTTTAATAACACAAAAGCAAAGGCCATGTGTAGAAGCAACAGAAAACAAAAGATTTATTCTCTAATTCCCATCAGCAGGTGATGTCCAGACACTTTCACAGCAGGGTTTCAGCACTTATAGCTGTTGCTCCGGAAAACAAACTTTGTAGTAATAAATGCCCACTATCCTCCTCATTTCTCTTAGCCTTTATTGCTGAAAAGACATCATATGGAACGGAACATCCCTTCGGTCAGTTTGGCTCAGCTGTCCTGACTATCCCAAATCCCAAGATCTTGCCCACACACAGCCTACTAGTGAGGGGGGTAATGTAGGAGAGACAGCCTTGGTGCTGTGTGAGCACTGCTCATCAGCAGCCAAAACACTGGTGTGTCATCAACAGTACAAAGTACAAAGTATTGTACAGTACCAGTACAAAGCACAGCACTCTGAGGGCTGCCGCAGGGAAAATTAACTCCATCTCAGCCAGACCAAATACACTCTAGATTTTTGGGGTGAGTCTTGCCTAGCATTATAGTTTGAGCTCTGGATTTTGTTGGTGCCTTCTTGCGATTACTAGTAAGAGGCTTAACTTTGCTTTGGCTCTAGTCCAGTCTGTATGCTTTAAGTGACCTTTCTGTAGTAAGCAAGAAACAGAGTGGGGGGAAATGGATCCAGAGCACACCTGGTCTTGCAGAGTGTAAATTTGTGACAGGACTGTTGTAAGCAGTCCCCACAACGAAAGTACATCCATGAGAGAGGTGATAGCAAAAACTTCCACTCACATGGCTGAAAGAGACCTTCTTGGGTTTCAGTGTGGAATTTATCAGCCCTCCTCCACTGACAGAACTTCAGATAGATTTCAGGTATAAAGGGCACTAGCTTTAAAAATATATGTACATAAAATTCTCTTAATCTTTTTTTAAAAATGTACTTATAAACCCAGGATGTTTTCAGCATTCATTATAAATGCAATTTATTTCATTTTAAAACTGAGGCTTGATCCAAATTTACTGAAAACATAGTTGATCTTTTTTTGAGTTTGAACCTGGTTTGGTTTGAACCTGGTTTGGTTTGAACCCTGATTTTGTTCTCTTAGTTCTGTTTTTCACTTATGAAAATTGACTGGCATCAAATGAATGAGAAACTAAGAAACTGTGGACTAGTATATTACACTGTGCGCAGCAGTTGTTGGATAGAATACCTGCCAATCCCACTTCATCCTTAAAAGATATGCAGAATGATATGGTTTTATTTAGGTAATACTTCAATCACAGTGAGACTCCACTTTTAAATTTCACCCTTAAGTAATCAATGTTAAAGCAAACAGAAGACGACTGCAAGGAGGAGTGCAGCTCTGATTTACACATGCTTTCTTGCAATTGTTTTCATCACACAAACTAGTTGCCAATACTGAGTGACAGATGTGAGACCTTGGGATTATGGAAACATCAAAATATGTCAGAGCCTACGAGCTCATGGAAAATTTAAAAACCACTGCATTGACATTATTAAGGGTTATAGGGGGTTGTGTTGTTGGAAAGGAATCAACAAAAAAATCCCAAATCCTGTAGAAGCTGAACTGTAATTCAAACATAGCTAATGCTAATCCTCATGTAGTTAGAAAAATTTTTCACTCTGTTACAAGCAGCAACTGCATATTCTTGTTTGAATTACTCGAAGGAGAGCTCCAACAGAAGAGCAGGGAACTGGATAATACCATTGACCTAAGGACTTGGAGAAGGTGGAGCTGAAGCACTGACAGGAGGCTGTGGGTACATCTTTACCACAGAGGCAAAGACAGCCAAGATGATGCTGGTGAACTAGCTCAGGTCTAGAAGCAGAATATCTAAGTCTGAGGGGCACCAGGCCTGAGCTAATACTCACTGCTGATTAATTAACTCCTTGACAGAGTTTATCAGCTTGTCACAGGGCTGTGATAACTCAGTGACACTGCTTCCAGAACAATGCTGTGCAGAGGCTTGTGCTGCATGGACTGAGGAAGGGTTGTGCTGCATGGACTGAGGAAGGGTCCTCATTGCGCTGGAAGTCTCTCTCAAAATGCCACTCTAAAGTGCCAGAATATTGCCAGCCTTTCTAATTTACCTCCCTGTATCCAAGACATAATCCCTGGTAAGCTTCACATGCCTGTGGACTTTAATCTGTATCATGATATATTGTCCCTCGGATATTTCTGAAGGAGCTGAACTGTAGGAGCTGAAATTATTAAAGCATCTGTATTGCACTACAGGAGGATTTTCAGCCTGGCTTCTTGGTCAGGAGTAGAGGTGCCTGCAAACTAGCTGCGCACAAACAGGATTTCAGAGAAAACTAAACAAGGCTTTCCGGTTCAGAGGTGCAGCAAGTGTCATATATTTCCAAATGCAGCCATAAATATTTGGACATTGAGTGGATGCATTTGAACCATATGTGGGATGAGGACATTCAGACCAGGAGATCATACTAAGCCTAGTGTGATGCGAAAACTTTCAACCACATAGTAAGTTCCTGGGTGTCAGCATCGACTGCTTTGATCTACTGATTTACTCTAATGCTACTGAATTTTTGGTAGTGTAGGCACAGCCTTAATCCTCCTTTTCTAATCACATACTAAGTTCACCACACACTGAAATGCAGATGAAAGCATTTCCTTAAATTAATGTTAATAAACCTGGTTTCACTATAATCAGTAAGAGTTCAGCCTTGTATTGCAGAGTGCTAAGATTTTCCCACAGCAAGTTGTTATTTTTCAAAAAAATACTGATTATGCAATTTTGAAGAGCCACTTCCCAAAAAACAGTGACCAAGCGGAGACTTACTTTTCCCCACTAATCAGAGAAAGTATTTTTGGGGGGGGGAAAAAAAATTAATGTGCTTTTTAATGAGTCAGATTCACTTCAATATCTGAAGCCATTTATTATATTTAAGCTCATGGAAAGGCTCTGTGATATGGATGACAAATCCAACATTGGTTTTGGATATTTCCATATAGTAAATAAAGTAATACCACATACTGACTTTAACTGAACTAGACAGAAAGGAAATGTGCTCCCATTTCCTATTTATTATTGTTTTTTGAGAATATGTTTGTTGTCCTGTGAACTGTGATATAAAAAGGGGTTTAGAAAAAAAAAATCCCATCAGGACATGGGAATATACAGTTATTCCTGGAGAACAAGTCAAACTAAATGTCGTTCTATCCACCTTTCCAGCAAACCCTGGGCAAGGGGTGAGAAAATGCCATTTTACTGAGGTCTTGTTTACCTCGTTTAACTAATTCCATGGGAAGAGCTCACGTCAGAGCCCATAGGACTCTAGTCCAAAGCTTCCAAAGCAGAGGATATAATGACCTTCACAATTTTGATCACCATACCAAATTCAACAGGAATGGTGAGATTTTAAGCACTTCCACATCCTTCGGCTAATGGGATCCACCTTATAAAGCATTTAGTGATCCAAATAAACATGCCAGCAGTGAATCAACATTGCACGTCTAAGAACTTAGCTCAAGCCAGCATCCCTCCGCACATACGAGTATCTCACTCACCATCTTTATGAATGCTAAAAGTTACATTTTTAAGCCATCAGTAGATACTGGTAAAAATATAAATGACTCTGTTTCTCACTCAGAAAAATACTCTCCTTTTTTTAGGTAGAATATGCGCTTTGCTCTCTGTCCACATAGGTATTTGTATGTCAGGATAAACAGTCCAATATTACAGACTGCCCTAAGTTTAGGAACTGTTTCCTCAGGGACAGGCAGGAAAATCAAAGCTAAAGTAGTTAATGTGTGTTTTTGTTAAGCATCAAACCCAGGAGAAATACATGAGCTAGTAACTGCCTTAACTATTCTATATATAGAGAATGCATATATACACTTCTATAAATGTATATATGAAAAAGTAGAACTCCGAAACTTTCCTTTCCCGTAGTGCAGAGGAAAGCAGTCTTCCTGAAATGCTGCTTGTTTTCAGGTTTGGTTTAATTTCCAATCTAAATAATATTTGGAAAATGTTCGGTTGTACAAATTAACACCATCAAGAATTTTTTTTTAAAACTGAAGGTCTAATTTTAATGGTAATATTTCACCTATAAAAAGTGAGGATAACAAGTTTGTATTCATACAAAGGTGTTAATTAATGAAAGACAAACCTTTGCCAATTATTGACACATTCTTCTGTAATCCTGTTATGTGGAACATTCTAATGAAGTCATAGTTTATTACTAATGATCTAGCTTTGTTTAAAAAAAAAAAGCTGCGAGGGGGAAGGGGGTTGAAATAATTTATTTGCTTTGGTGTTTTTTTTATCACAGCAGGTAAGAATGCTGCATTTTGACTGCCACATTGTATGCAGGATGAGGGGGTATGACCTCAGAAGCAGCAACGGAGAACTGGCTCTTTCACACTTCAGCACACACTGCTGTGAACCAGCACTTTGGTCATATTATCCACCGCACCACAAAGCTGTCCGCTAATTATCTCTGAATACGAATTTTATTGAACCTTAATTTTCAGTAATGGGGCTTGATAGTTTGTGAAGAAAGACAAAAGAAGGGTCCCTTTGTTTTTCCCTCACAATAACCTTCTAGTGCTGGAGCTATGGCAGAACTCATTAAACTTGAACAATGAGTTGAAATATGATCGTGTTATTTTTGTCCCTGCCCCCAAACTAGGCTAGTCCTGTCTGCCAGCCTGTCCATCTGTCTAATGATATGGGAAGAGACATTGATTTTTTAGTGGACACTGTTAAACCACAGACTCCTACTGAATCACCGGGAACGTGAATCTGAGCAGAAACTTGATTCTTTCGTACGTGTTTTGGCAAGATCTCACGGCAAACTTAGCAGTGATCTGGGCACTATGGAGCAGATTTCTGAAAACCCTGATTAAACCAGGTTAAATGAAAGCTGATCTGTGCTTGATGTGTACTGTGGGAATAGATTTACACTAACTATTTCAACTATATTCAAACTTTGAGTTAAAAGAGACTAACACACACACTCAAAAAAAATACGTGCAGTTAATTTGTGAACGGACTGTAGGTTTCTGCTTAGCTGAGGTCTGCTAGACATTTATGTACTGTCTTCAAAGCTCAGCCTTTTCAAGGCATCTTCTCCTGTGCAATGGAGCTCTTAAAAGCTTATTGCCTTCTAATTCAGGTTTTTCAGTCTAATTTTTTGGTCTCCACTGAACATTGGGCTTAGCAGTAGTGCTGTAGTGTATATAATAAAATACCTGAGGGTATACACGAATGCAGTCAAAATCAATGGATTACTCAAAACACAAATATCCTGTTATATTGAAATCGAGGAGTTATTTGTTTTCATATGCAAAAAAAAAAAAGTGCTTTTTTTCTACAGAACCATGTAGTTGTTTTGGGAAGAGACCTTCCTCTCAAGCCGTCAAGTATGTCCTCTATCCTAAAATATTGCTTCAGATGTATTTCATACAGTTCTGTGGGTGATATATTCACAGGCAATTTGCAGAAAACGAGGGATCAACACCTGGTGTATCAAAGAAAAATCATAATATTGTCCATTTTAAGATGCCCACGTATACTTGAAAAGCCTCACAGAGATTAATTTTCTCTTCATTTTGTAGGAGAATATGTCACAACCGAACAGAACATTACAAGTTCTGTGGTTCCTTCCATTGATATTCAGCCTTAATATTCTTTCTGCAAGATGCTATTCAATTAAATTAAAGTCATGAATGTAAAACAATCTTGTATGTACAAAACAATTAAAACATAAGTTTTTAAACAAGGTAATATAAAGGCAGCCTTGTCCCTCATCTCTGTGCCCTCTCAGGAAATGGACAGGCACACACACACAAGCAACACAACCTCATATCTAGCTAGGATTGGGAGTCTGCTGAACAAATTACAGTTCTGGAGAGTGGGGAAACAGGAGATTATTTCAGAGACATTATACATACATATTTATTTTTATTTTTGTATATCTATGCACAGACATCCATATACACACGCACACACACATACATACTCATACGAAGCCCCCAAATCACAAACTCATTTCGACTTAACATATTCCATGAATTTTATTTTAACATTCCGTATCAAAACAAATAATCTATTCTGTGAATAGTATTGCTATTTTTATCATCCTGAGCATTTAAAGGCTGAAATGATGACTAGCTTTACATTAACTCCATTAATAAAACTGAACATCTAGTTAATATGCTGTGATTGTAAAGATTTTGACTTTTCAGTGTATGAAAAGATGCTCATACTGTATGTGTTGTGTACCGGAAGAGTATGCATTTGGTTCTGAAATAAATCAAAATAAAAACTGAAAGGGAAAAACATTTATTAACAGGCAGTAATTGAAAGCCCTTCAATGATACAACTTTCGCAGATTTTTCCATCATATAAAACGTCTGATTTTTCTGTCATTTCCACAATTGTCAGTCAGGAGTAATTACAGTAAGGCCAGCAAACAGACCAGCATTAACGCTGGCATACGCAGACAAACAGTGGGAGTATAAAACTTTAAAATGTAGCATTTTGTTATACTTTCAAGCTGCTTTGAGGAAATTTTGAAGATTTTTAATGGTCTTGCATTTTATTTCACTTGGTCTGTTCACATCAGTCAATGATTCGGGGACTTGTATATTGTCTAGTAATTACACCTTTCTTTTGATTTTGACACTGTGGGTGAAGCATGTAGGAAAATGTCAGTCTGGCATTTGAAAAAAAGTGAACTAAAAAATAAAAATTGGCTTGACCTGTGATAAATGTGCACTGAAGAAAGTAATCCAGACTACAAAAAGCAGATCCATCATGGCTCCTTTAAAAGATTTAAATCGTGCTTTAATTCTGACTTAAACAAAGTAGAGAGCAGGGAGTTAGTGTGAGCCTGTACATCCGCTCTCGGGAATGGACATATGACCCTATTTGCTTGCTGGTGTGATAACTGGTAGAAACAGTGCCCTTGACAGCTTATACCAGCGATGTAATCTGTTTACTGTAACAGGCTCTGGTCTTCCAGTGGGAATCCGTGGATGCAACTGGGACAGAATGAGACAGCAGAGGAATGTACTGTATATTCAAACAGATGCACAGTGGATACCGTACGCTCCTTTCCAACAACTGCTACAGTGCTGTATTGTGGTTGAAATTCCAAGTGTTCAGGGATGTAAATACATTAAACAATGCATCTATTTGTGCAAAGCAGTCTTTGTGAGGGGCATCCATGTGCTTTTAATCAGTTTCATGCTGAGTGAAAGAAAATTGTAAACTATGCATTAAAAGAAGATTTAGTGAAAGTTATTTTTCCTCTATCTTCTGCATCCTAATTCAATGCTTCCCCTTGCTTTCAGTGATAATATAAGTAATCTTCCAGCAACATTCATGAGGAAAGTTTGATGTGGATTTACACTAGTGGAGCTACATTTCAATGGGTAGATTTAAGGTATTACAAAATGAGTTTTTGGATTTGTTACAGAGGTATGAAACCCCTAAGACACAGACAGATAGGACTTCCAACATATGGCAACCACTCTTATTATAAAACAAAACAGTGTTAAGTCAAAGTACCTGATTACAATTCGCTAGTGCTATGTAGCTCTGATAGCAGGCTTATATTTAATGCCACAGAAACAATATCATTTATTTTTCTGTCTTCCCTTATCCCTTTGTTATTGGGTTTGTAGGCTTTGAAACCTTAAGCAAAAGGACAAAATATGAATTATAGAAAACATCAAAGTACAACGAAATCAAATGACATTCCATATGATCCTTGCAGAGATATCCAACACATTTCTTATGTGCCGTTTGGTCGAATTGCTATCACTTCAGAGCTTTAGTGGTTATAATTAGTAATCTTTTGGGAGCTACCGTAGCACACTTATAATGTCAAAAATATTTAATTGAATGCAGTAGTTAATTTGGCAATGTAAAAATTCATTTTATAATGATTTAAGATGGCTGAGATTTTAAGCAGTTATCAAAGGTATCATTAGGAGAAAAACATAACTGCAGAATTTTACTACTTGCTGCTTCTTCAGCGAAGTCTGTTTATAGATTTTTCTTAAACTACCTTCTTTGAGACATAGGTTTTGGAGGTAGAGCATCTAACACCACACCTACTTGCATACACACACACACACACACACACACACACTATTGAATACAATTTTTGGTGAGCTTCGAATCATCTAAAGCATGTAAATTAAGAAAAATGTCACTGTGATGGACATGTCAAAAGAAAAATCACTAAGCCCAGTAGCCTAATAAACAAAATTCCGTTTGGGAAATGAATTGACTGACAAGCAGTTCCTAACAAATAAATGCACATTAGATTCAGATGCATACCGGAGTATCAAATAACTAGATAGTTTATCACCAGTCAAATTTAAAACCACGTTTCCTTGTCTTGGTCTACGGTTCCCATGCACTGCTATCTTATTAACAAGACTTTAATTCTCGTACTGACACACAAAATTGTTGTACTCTAATGAACTGTCTGCTCTTTGCAGAAATCTGGTGGTAATGTAGGACGTTAGTTACAATAATGATAATCTTTAGTATTTTTAGCCTGTCAGAACCTGCACAGCCAACAACAACCAGTCTTTTACTAAAACTCTACCTCATCAAACTAACTTAATTAGCAATTCAACTCCTTATTTTTGTTTTGGATTCCCCTCTGGCTACTAATTAAAGCTTAATCGAAACTGCTGAACTGAGGTTGTAAAGAATTCATTAATATTAAAATTAGCCCCAACAATTTTTTTGGGCTGGTGCAATTTGTATTTGTTACTGTCAGGGTTTGAAATTCAGTTGAATTGTGAAGAAAGCTGTACCAGAATTTTGCTGTATATTCATATTATAAACAGAACAAATATGATGAATACCAATAGTTGAACAAGTAATTAATGTTTTGACGACGCACAGTTCACATTACTTGTGTCACTCTTTAATACCAACAGACAAAATATATTTTCAGATCATTTTTCCGAAGTCATCCACGTTTCATTATCCTCCCAAGTGCTTTCGTATTTTGGATAAAAGAGAATAAAAGGCTCTGGAAAAAAAAATGCAAAGATTGATTTTATGTATTATCTTGACAAGATTAATATGTTTGAAAAATGAACAGATTTACCACTTCACTTTGATTTTTCCACTTTTCTTAACATCAAAGATTACTCCAGCTGCAATAATGGTCATTCTGAAAACTAAGATCAACCGAACTATGAGCTTCTGTAAAGGACATGTTTTTGCTGGTAACATATCTCTCATTTTTTTTTTTTTTAAATAAAAGAGTAATACATTATTTTCTAAATTAAAATGAGCACCTCAATGCTCCATAAATTATTTAAATATATTCTTTTCTGAACTCAGTTTATTCTTTGTAATGAGTTTAAATGTATTTTTAATTAAATTGCTTAGCTTACAATGAGAAATCAACTTATATTTGAGTATTACTAAATAGACTCAACAATATGAGTGAAACATACTTGTGTTTGGTTTTCGTAAATTTCATGAAAAATGTAAATAAGAAAAGCAGTCTTTTTATAGAGGATAAAAATGATTTTCATAATTCAAGTTCACTTTTCATTTTAACTTTAATGCTTTAATATTTTTATCAGAACATGTATATTTATTTTACCCTACAGGAAATTTTTTCAAGAATGTTTATAGGAAACAAACTTGTTAAGACTAAAATATACAGCAACTAATACTGTTTAACATATTTTATTAAA
>NW_010399507.1:0-271 GCF_000710305.1 Buceros rhinoceros silvestris
AGTGCGAGGGGAGGGTCCCGAGGGGGGTGCAGGGGCCGTGGTCCCTAAGAGCGTGTGCGCTGGGTGTTGTTGCTGTAAGCGTATGGATCGGCGTGTGCAGGAAACGCCGTCCGCAGGGGTGTCTGAGGGCTGCACAGCCCCTGCAGGTGTGTGAGTGTGTCAGGGACCCTCTGGCCATACGCAGTGAGAAGTTCCCTGTCACGGTGGGGGGGGTCCTGTAAATCTGCACGAGTTGATCCGGCCGGGGGCCCCAGAGACACACGCAGAGCCA
>NW_010399507.1:303-6962 GCF_000710305.1 Buceros rhinoceros silvestris
AGTTCCCTGTCACGGTGGGGGGGGTCCTGTAAATCTGCACGAGTTGCTCCGGCCGGGGACCCCAGAGACACACGCAGAGCCCGGGTGTCTGAGCAGATCAGAGCTCTCTTGCCTCTCCAGGAGGTTCCTGTCCCAGGGCAGTGCCCACGGCACAACCTGCTGCTGGGCAGATAGATGTTGCCCCCACGGCTGTCAGGCCGTGCTGCCCACCAGGGCCATGCTGTCCCCACTGCCCTGCCACCCCCTGCACAAGGACATGCCTCCCGGGCTTCCCAGGGATTGCGGCACCAGCCTGGGGCTTCGGCACCTGCCCGGGAAGGGGCGCAGAGTCCAGCTGAGTTCCACATCCCTGCTGCAAGGGCTCAGCTGTAGAGCTCAGGGTGAGGAAGGCATGCCCCACCCCAACCTGTCTGATGTGCTCCCAACTTCTTCATACTGGTTCCCCTTCCAGGCAGCTCCGGGCATGATGTAGGAATAGGCTAGCAACACCCTGGGCTCGCCGTACCCAGAGACCCAGGCACAGACACTCTCTGTTTGCTAAGGCAGTTTTGTGCAGAAGATTTTGCTGCTGTGAGCCACTGTGAGCCCCTGGGCTCGAGTTTCCTCAAAGTCCTGGTGCTTCCCTCATGTCCCATTACAAACTAAACTAAAGCCTTTACAAACATTTCCTGAAGACATACAAGGCATTGCCAGCTGTAAGGACACACAGAGGACAGAGAGGAATCACAGCAAAGAGGAGCACTTGAAGAAGGGGACCAGAGAGATGCCCTGTAGCTGTAGGCAAGCTGTTGTCAGGAGAGCGGGGAGGGTCATGTAGGGGGAAGAGAGCAGTGGAAAGAAAGGTGAAGCCACCCCTGAAAATCCCCTCCCCTGTACATCACACCCTGTAAATTATTTCCTGAGGCTGCCTGGGTCTGACTGCCCATGGCTGGGGGCGTTTCATAGCTCTCTTAGGAGACCCCATGCACGGTGAGGCCGGCCATCTAAAGCTGCTCTGATGCTGGGGGACACCTGGGGAAATCAGATAATCGCCTCGTTCCTCAAGAAGACCCACCCTGCAGTGGCCCGAGCAGTTCTGGTTTTAAGGGGTACCCAGGTCTCACTGGTAAATCAACACTGCGGGGTTCCCAGGCCTCAGGAGTGCCTGACCTCAAACTCAACAGTGAGGCAGAAGGAAGCAGCCTGAGACCACTCTGGCGTGTGACCACTCAGACGGGAGCTGGAGCTGGGTTAATGCATGTACCCTTCTGAACACTGAATGCCACAAGCCCAGCTCGTCTGTCCTCGCTTTGGGGATTATGCTCCCACTAGAGGTGTCCTCCAAAACCTTGTGCCAAAGGTTGTGAAGCTGATTGGGCTCATGTTGGGAGACTGTCTCCAAACACCGTGACCCTTCCATGGCAGGCATCCGCAGCCCTGAGCTGCCTTGAAACTCTCTCCCTGGATCTCCAAGGCAGGTACTTTGCGAAGTGCAGGAGGATGTAACAATCTGAAGCTTCCCTCATCTGGGTGTTCCCTGCACACTCCTACAGGAACTGAGGTCTCTGCAGAGGCACCGCCCTGGAGAGGGGAGCTGTGACTCAGGGGAGCTGTCACCCAGCATCCTCTCCCATGTAGGCAAAGATACCTGCTGAAGATGGCCCTCAGGGACAAGGTCTGTTGTTCTTGAGACATGAACTATTGACACCCTTCTGTCCTTACGCCAACTGTTCCAAGAGCACAGAAAATACCTACTAGAACAAAACTTCCCTGGAGCACAGCACTAAATATTCTGCCCCTCAGAATATTTGAGATCTGAGACTTGTCTTTTTTTTCCATGTATCTGCACAGCCTCCAGCACTGCCTGTGGTTTGGGCTCCACATGTTCCTGTCATACTACACAGACCACAGTGATATGAAACATCCCGATGCCTCTGCCTCTTCCTACTCAATCTCTCGACACCAGTAAGCACAGGAAAGAAGGACCAAGTCCCCGTGGATCTCCTGTATAATCCCATTGCCTTGCCCAGCGCCAAAATAATGGGGTGGAAAGAGCTAAAGCGACTGTGGAAAGAAGGAAGCTGTCACTGAGGAGCAGCACCAGATTCCTGGGACTTCCCTAGGGCTCGTGGCTGTGTCACTGGCTGCAGAAGGACAGGACAACGGCCGAGATGCTTGCAGGAGAAGATTCCTCTGCTCCACACCTAACCATACCCAGGAAGGATCACTGTGCCAACAGCTCCGCTCCCTGACTTCATCCCCACCTGGAAGTCACTCGGAAAGCTCCAGCACCTTCTCTTTTATCTCAGGTCTCATCCTCCCCAGGCTGCTTTTATCAGCACGCCTGTTTCAGAGCTGTTTTCTTGTTTATCTTCTTTGCTGGGTGCTTTCATCTCTCTCCTGGCAGTGCCGCGGCTGCCGGCAGCGAAGGGAAGTGCAGGTTCGGTGACTCCTGAGTAATGGAATTCGTACACAGAATCACTCGCCTTCAGCCCCTTTTCCTTGCTGCCACTTGCCGGACTCTGATGACTTTGTGAGGAGTTTGTAATGAGTCCGATGTGCTCAAAAAGCTGATTCCTCCTCATCAAGGGATTCGGTTGCGACCATGAATCTTTATTAAAATGAGCCCAGCACTTTGGACCTAATTTTTCTTCTAAAATTAATGTAACTATAATAGGAGTTTGGGGGATTGAGTCTATGAAGCTGAATTCTTCCTTCTCTGACCGGATACGGGCTTGGTTTATGAATGTAGCAAAGGTACGGGGTGGGTCCTGAGTTTGTCGAGCAGCTGCTCATTCCCAGGTACAAGGCAGACAGGGAATGGAAACCAGCCAGGGAAGAGTGAGGGGAACAAGTGTGGTGACAGCAGCCGGGGAGGCAGGGGCCTGGCACCCAGCAGTGGGAGCGGTGCCAAATGTGATCGGCTTCTTATGCCATTTCCTAAGCAGCTGCTTCGAAGGAAGGAACAAGAAACTAGCTCAGAAAAGGGACATTCCATCAGCTTCTAGTGGTTGGGTTTTTCGCTGGTGCCTGTGTTTTCTAAGGTTGTGAATAGTTGGAGGAACTGAGATCATCTTTACCACGGGAACCCCTTGTCTCTTTCTCATTCGTCCCAGCCAGCCAGCCTTGGTGGCAGCGAATGTTGCAGGCTCACGGTGTCCTACAGCAGTGACGTGTGTGCCTGCCTTTGGGGCATTCTCAGCACTTAAGCCTCTGTTTTCTGCCTCAGAGAGGGGCAGAGGGGGAGGAGGCTGCCAGGCAGCTGACAGATGTCAACTTCTCACCTCTGCAACCTGGGAGATGAAGACGCTGCTGCCTGCAGCAATGTCGGCAGCAGGAGATGCCACTAGACCGGCCAGCCAGGCACTCCTGGAGAGAGCTTTGGCTGGGTAGTTCATCACTGCACTCACTCGAAATGTCCATGTGGACCATCTGTACACAGAAGGCAAAGAAACTCCTCCAGCAAATGATTGATTCCTCATTATTTATCCAGGTCTGCTTACAGAGAGGGCTTCAGAAAGTACTTTGAGCACTGCATCTCTGCAAACCCCATGGTCCTGTGGCCAGGTGGATGGACAAAGGCTCTGCAACTTCTCCTGGTGAGAGAAGCTATATCCCAAACCTGACCATCCAGACCCATAAAGTCACTCTGTGATGTGTAGAGGGACAGTGCTGATGCCTGCACAGTTCACACATTTTTTTTTCTGCTGCCTTTCCTTTTCTTCCTGGTTTGAACTCCTGTAAAACATACTCACACTGCAAACACAGGTGTGGGGGTACCAGAGGTGTTTTGCTCCTTCCTTCAGGCATGGAAGAAGATCTGCATGCAGAAAGCCAGCTCTAATGTCCCTTCTTAGCTGATAGAGACTTACTTCACCCGAAAAGAGTTCACCTGGTAGTGTCTCTGCACTCTGTGAAATCTTGTGATGCCTTATTGATAGTAACAGCAAATCTAGCACGAGGGAAACCCTCCAGCTCTTCACTGCAATATGCAGCATCCCCTGGGGATCCAGGCAGAGGGAAGGGAACACAGAGATCCCAGCATGGGCTGCTTCTCCTTTACTGGTATCTACTACCCCACGCTTCCTTCAGGCATGCCCACCAGTTTGGGAAAGACATTTTTAAATGCTCTGAATTCCTTCCTTTGTCATCTCAAATTGGAACTTTGCTACAGGCTGGGTTTTCCTCAGTCCTCGAAGGGCAAAGTGTGGCATGTGACTGGTGCAGGTATCTTGCCCCCGTATTGGATATTGGTGGTTAGTTTCTTTTATCTTGCTGTATGTGCCCAGAAGGGAAACCAGTGAGAGCTGGTTTTTTTACTTCTCATTACTGTCACTGTTGTTATTTCCGTTGCAATTACGGCACCCACTTCTCTCACTAACACAAGGGCAAACTTCTCCTCTTCCCAACACCCAGCCAAGCACTGCTTCGTCAGCATCCAACAGAGCCGATCTTCCCATGGCCCCTGCAGCCACCATTCCGTTCAGATTGCCCTACAGCTCAAGGTGCTTCATCGCCAACCAGCCTGAGCCAGGAGAAACCATCCAAGTCATCGGAGAAGCAGATGGAAGGAACCAGATTGCATGAGTTCATCACCTTGCGCAGTCATTACCTAGCCACGAGCTGGATGCAGTTGATTACACAAAATGAGAGGCATAGAAGCTGGTGTTGATGATTGCAGGTCTTCCTCCAAGCCCAGCAATGGGATGAGGTGCTCGTGTAGCTTCGTCTATGACAGGTCCTCCTGGCTCTGTAACTCAACAAGCCCCGCGTCCATGCCCTCTTTGCCCAGGCTGCCAAGGACAACACGGGCTCAGGCAGCCTTGAGATGTGAACAGGCATTTTTATTTCCTTCAGACATCTTGCCCAAGGGTGGTTCCTCAGCTATGACAGTTTTATCTGGATGTATTAATTCAGCAGCAGAAACTGAAATGCCGCAGAAGGGGATATTTCCCACCTGCCGTAGCTGGGGAGATTGTGTGATCCCAGACCTCATCTTCTCACAGACCACCCAGGACGGTAACAGTTTATCACTACCTGTCCCACACTTCAGTCTGATCCTTGCAGGAAGGCTCCAGACTCTCTCTTACATCTGGGAACAACCCAGACATCTTGGGCTAACAGCATCTTGGGGGAGCGGTGGATCACATAACCAAAAGCCCCTTCTTTTATGGCAAACCTGAAGGCTTTTGGGCACCAGCAGATCCAGCCCATATTCCTGCAAGAACAGCGAGTCACCAACTTGAGTGACTAGGCTCAAAAGTGCTCCTCTTCAGGAGCTAAAGCAGCGTCTGTCAATATCCTTGTTTTTCTGATACCTGTCTTGAAAGAGCAAAGAGGATGGAAGCCCAGGCATGAGGGTCACACAGTGTCGGCTGGACACACGAGCTGAACTCTGCGAATCACTCACAGCTGCCTCTGTGGCAACGCTACAGACTAAGAACATTTCCCTATCAACTGCCTCTTCTGCTGTCACTGGCACTTCCCAAACCTCTGTATTATTACCAGTCATTCGCACAGCGCTGGGTGCCCACCACCCACTGGGGAGCTGAACATTGTCCTGGAGAGGACTAACTACCTGCTCCACTGACAGTATCTCTCTGTTTGGGAGGGCCTTTTAAGGTCACCTTTCAACAGCTGCTCTGCACTCCTGCACTTAGCAGAGACCTTGGCAGTACATCAACTAACTCACACATGGTAAAATCAGACCCCAGCAGCAACCCCTACGTCTTACACATCATTACCCAAACACTTGACAGATAAAGCCAGGGTTTCTTTCAGGGACTATTGCCTGTTAGGGATAAAGAGGGGGTTCAGCTGAACTTGAGCCTGGCGGAGCTGGTGCTGAGCAGAGGGAAGCTGCTGAATGTTTCACAGAGCAGGTTCAGCCTGCTCCAAGGAAGGGTCACCTGCACAATGAGCGTGCCCTTTCTGCAGGTTAGGATTGCCACTGCTGTCTCTGCTCACTTCAGTGTTTCTATCGCAGAGGTCACAATTCAGACCTTCTATCCCTTCTGAGCCTCTCTTCCCTCTTGGCAGACTGTGGGTAGTCAGGAACCCAGGGTGACCTATCAGCGGTTAAAGGTCATTGCCTCCCAGCTCCTGCCCCAAGGCTCTCATTAACGCAAACACAGAAGACGTACCAGAATGTACCAAATAAAATGCTTAACTGCATGAATATGTCCTGAAGAGGGGGCAGACACTCTGCCTGCTGCTCTGCTGAAAGATGCTCAGAAGCTCCAGCAATGGGCACAGTGTGAGATCCTACAGAGAAAGGAGAGGAGAGGAGAGGATAGAAAACAGAGCTGTTCAGCAGAAGTAGGCCAGGCTGTGGGTACTGTGGGACAGAAGGATGCTAAAACGGAGACTGCAGCTTGTCAGAACAATTGGGTTCCTGTATTTTATGCCCAGCTTATCAGGCTTGCTTTGTAGCCAGCACTCAGAGACAGAGGGGGGCTTTGCTGCCTGGATTGGCAGCAGACCTTTAAGGAGAAACTCAAGTCCTGGGCAAAACAAAGTCTGAGACAGTTACAGTGGGTATCACATGGATGGCAGCTGCTGGGGCTGTTCCCACCCTGCTGAGCCCTGTGGCTGAGCCAGAGCCCGTGGGAGGAGAAGGGCAGGAGTATTGGCCCAGACGCCATCAGTGGTGTGACTGCGGCAGGGGGTCTTGTGCTCGA
>NW_010399507.1:7007-12087 GCF_000710305.1 Buceros rhinoceros silvestris
AAGCAGCTGCTCCCAAGCCACTGGAGCAGCCCTGGGGCCTCCTCTCAGAGGCAACGTGCACAGGGAAGGCTGAAGGTCCTTGAATCGGTCTGCTCCAGGCATGTGCATCCTTCCTGCCTGCCTGAAACAACTGGGCAGCAGCTCTTCACTGCTTGGTTCCTCACCATGAAGGAACACTCTGCCCTGTGCTCCCATACTCTGCTGATGGTGTGATGCAACCCAGCTTTCATATGGGCAGTAATATTGTACCTTCCCTGGCAGGGCTTCACCTGGCATCTTCTCATCACTGCCTCTAACGAGGGTAACTGTAATGGGACCAAGGGAGGAGCAGAGGTTGAGAACTCTCCAAATCTGAGGAATTATAGAGGCTTTTCTTGACCTAACTGCGCCCTTTGTAAAGGGACTTACATTTCCATGATCTTCCTATTTCCATGATTTTCAGTTTCCAGTCTAGATGGGAATCACGATCCACAGTCACCTTCCTACCCAGTTGGTCAACCTAAGGGTTATCCATGCCCTCACATCTCTGGGGAGGTGCCATCACACAGGGTCCCTGCCACAACAGCTTCCCCTTCTACCCTACTCTCAGAGCACCGGGCCAGCATGAAGCCATAAGGAGAGAGGACCATGACAACAAGCCTTCCTCTTCCTCGCAGTGGGTGAAGCAGCTCAGGTGAAGAAGTATTGTGGGGCACATTGAAAGGTGGCAGCAATAGGGAGTATGGGAAGAGCTGGACAAAAGGGCACTGCCTAAGGTTGTGGGGTAAGATTGAGCAGCACCAGAGGAAGCGCAGGCTCACGCAGTGACCTGTGATCTTTGCTGTGTCAGTAGGCAGATTTCTGCGTAAGGCAAAGGAGTTACTCAGACATGACAGTGCTTTCACATGGTGTGACACATCCTGTCTCCTGTCTCTGTGAGTCCCTCTTGTTCTCGTTACCTTTTACACGTTTTTTAAAATCCCCAGGGATGAGCCAGTTGGTGGGCCAGGTGAATGACTGGAAAACGGGAGGACTCAAAAGTCCTTTGAATAGAGCTCAGAGCACTCTGAAATTATGGTATTTTCCAAGACCGAGAGGGAGACCAAAGAAAGCTGAACCCCAGACTTGCAAAACTGAGAGAAGATGAGGGATGGAAGCACTGCCTGCCTGGCAGGCTGGGGTAATCTCTGCCGGGCACATGAGCAGTTCCAAAACACCGAGCAGGGGGCAGCGGGAGGACCTGCTCTGGTGTGCTGAAGGCAGGCACTGCTGCCGAGGCAGGGTGCCTTTACTGCATCCCCTCAGCTTAATGGGAACATTTTTCCTTAAACCTTTGTGCTGTTGCCACTTTTCTTGTCTCACCAGCCCAAAGCACCTGCTGGGAGCCCACCCACTGCTGCCGGCAGCTCCAGCTCTCAGCGCAGCCCAGGAGAGGGCAGGCAGCATCCCCAGCTAGGCAGCAGCACGGCAGAGCTGGGCAGAGACACACTGGAAGGAGAGACACACTCTGTTGGGACTTCTGCTCCTGTGGACATCAAAATGCTTCAGAAAGCTGGGTTGATTTCACCAGAAATGGTGTCTGGGAAGGACTGGGAATGAAAGGAACGCTGCATTTGCTGTATTGCTCGGGGTGGGAATGTGTAGTCCAGGGTTTTTGAAATTCCCTTTCATGACCTGCACATCTTTCAGGATGTGTGTCTGTAGAAGTGAGCACAGATCCAAGACCAGCAACACCGGTAAGCTGTGGTGGTGTCTGCAGGAATACACACATGGTTCAAGGGTATTTTTTTCTCAAGCTGTATTTCACTTGAAAGTGGCTGTGCAGCCGTGACAGCTCACCCATGTGATGGACGAATTCAGTGAGCATCACTCAGAGCTCTCCCCTTACTGACAGTATGAGCTTGGACCACAGCTGTGTCCTCTGAACCCATTGGGGCAGCTGCTAAAAGAGAGGGTTGAGAGCAACCTGATGGCAGTAAAAGGGACCCTGTAGTAACAGAAAACCAGAACAGAACGGTTCTGGGTTCAATGTGGCCAACGGCACAGAGGAGCTCAGCACAGTAACAGAAGGTAATCTGGGATCCATTGCAAACAGGAGGGGTCCTCGCTTTGATATCAGCCTGCTGGCTGGTGGAACTGGTCAAACTGGCACTGATAGCACAGAAACAACCAGGGAGTTTGATAAATATCTCTGGCTAGTGCTCTGCAGTCATGGGCCTGACCATGCAGACAAGAGGGTCACCCTGAGTTAACAACCAGGGTCACTGACCTTGCCCTGACCCTGCTGCTCTCCCAGCATGCAAAGAGCACCCTGTCCCCCCGCCTTGACATTTATTTAGCATTTGTAGCTGGTTCTGAGTTGGAAGACACTCTCCCCTGCCCAGGTCCCCAGCTACAGCTAAACCTGAGCCTGGGCTGGGCTGACCTGCCCCGGTTTATTCTAGCTTGTTTTACAAGAGCCCTGCGAGTCCAGGAGCCCTTCGGCAGAGGGACATCACCAGGATGCCAAGCTGTGTTTGCGCCTTATTGGTGAAATCCATTGCTTTGAAACACTGGTGAGTCCACGGGCACGTCCCCCCTTTGTGGCAGACCACCAGTGCAAAGGAGAGCGAGCTGGGAGACCCAGTGGCATCCACCCATTGAGGGCTGGAGGAAGAAACCCAAGCTCTGGAAAGCTTGTTGTTTTTGCAGAGCTGTGTGTGGATACAGTCGTGGTGAGCTGCCAAGCAATACCCACTCCAGCAGCTCTGTTGTTCAGGGAGCAAAGCCCTTCCCCGGGTTCTGCACGCTGCCTCTCCCCGTTTCCCCGGGGAAGCAGAGAGGAGCAGCTGGTGTGGCACACACTGCTCCCTCCGAACGCGTGTGCCTGTGCGTGGGAAGCGTTAGCAAACTTGCTTGGACTTTGAAACTTTCCCACTCAGTTTTTATTAATTCTCCCTTCGCAATAATCCTCAATACGTTTTGCTTACATTCAACGAGCAAGAGGGGAGCACTGCCTCAGTTAATTTAACTCCCACAAATTCCCCTCACTGCTGGGGAGAGATTATGCTTCCTAGCAGATAAAGCAGCTTCTTTATATTTCAAAAGGTTAGAGATTAGATCTGGTTACCGTTATACTTTTATTAAAATTCCTATTTACATTTTTTTCTTCATTGATACAATTGTGGAAAAGGCAGAAAGAAAACGTTCAATTCGGAACAGTTCTTGAACACTGAACTATCGCTTGGCCTGTAGCTCACACACGTGTGGAAATCGAGAGCCCTGTTTCCCCTCCGTGCAGATGGGCAGGGGGAACTGGCGCAGGTGCTGCCTGTCCTCCGCTGTCATCCATCCTGCTCCACCCTGCTCCATCCTGCTCCATCCTGCTCCATCCTGCTCCATCCTGCCGAGGGCAGGGAAGGAGCACGGAGCTCGACCAGTTTCTCAGGCCTGTAGCAAAAGGGGAGTTGTCTCTGAACAGAAGAGCCTGGCCCTTTTTTCTCCCGGATGTGAAGCTCAGAGGAGTTTGCAGCCCAGCCCCTGTGGGTTTGATAGGGCTGTGAAGGCAGTGAGCTCCTTTATTTACAGCAGGTGGATCTTTATGCTGTCAAGTCAAATGTGACAGTGACAGTGACAGTGTGGGGCTCTGGGCTGCCCGTAGTGTGGCACTGGGTGAATGACTGCCCTCAGGCAATGGTAAAGGGAAGAACAGGAACCCTGTAGGTGCTTTCATAGAGGCAAGTCCAGAGTCATGGCAGATGGAAGGAAGAACCGGGTTCCTCAGGATGAGCATGGGGCTCCAGCGCTCGCCCACGTGGCGCAGGATGAGGTGTGGGGCGTGCAGCACCGCTCTGAGTCTTGACAAGGCAAGAAAGAGGAGACAGCATCTCTCGAATGCCAGTGACCCCTGCACTAACACAAATCATGTCCACTGCGAATCTACAAGCCTGTGACCTCACTGCTCTTGGCTCACATGCACGATAAAGCAGCGAGCAAAGGAGACACTTAAATAAACACCAGCAAAGAGCAAGCTGCTGCCCTGGTCGAGCAGCACCTCTCTGTTCAGGGGAGAGGGCAGTGAGTGCTCACGGGGAGTGATGGGGAGGGCGCAAAAGGTGGACAGCACAAATAAATGTAGGACACTGCAGGTGGGGATCAAGAAATTTTGGAATTTACTGCAGCAGGTGAGAGCCAGCAATGCACCGCTGCAGCACCGATGGGGTACAGCAACAAAACACTGATTTCTGAAAGATAATTCAGAAAAGGGTATTTTTAGGCTGTAGAGGGCATGGGGCTCTCCTCAGCAGTGTCCAGCCTAAGGAGGTCTCTGCCATCCCCAGGGTACAGGAGCGGGTGGATGGTGGTAGCCAGCAGTGAAGGAGGGTGAAGAAGTGAGCAGGGTGGGAGCTGAGAAGGTGCAGGACACTCAGTCAGTGGCTGGGGGTGAGTTGATCTCAGCATGAGGCACAGGGCAGTGGGACAAAGCAGAGGGATGGTCTTCCTCCATGTCCTTGCTGTGCTGCTCAGCGTTGTCCATGCTTGGTCCCCATGCTGCTCTCAGCAGTGGATAACCCAGGCCACCCAGAGCGTGACTCCACAGGAGGAGCCAGCGGTGCCAGAGTCCGGTGTGGGGAGCAGGCGTGGTGCTGACCTCTGGAGCCAGGAGGGGGGTTAGTTACTGACTTAGTGCAGAGGAGACTGAGAATGAGAAGCCTCTTCCAGTTCCTGCTCCAGGGGCTGTGTCCCCCATCACTCTGTGGGGCCCTGGAGAGCACCTGCACACCAAGAGCATCCTCACCAGGCAGAGGGAACGTGGGTTGGCTCCAGAGCTGGCCGGTGGCTGGGAATTCACTCACTCTGCTGCAGGAGGAAGCCTTTAAAAATGCAAAAGCCTCAGTGAGGCAGAAGAGGCCACAGATGCTGCACTGCTCCATCTCTGGCCCAGGGTAACTCTGCAGAGCCTGGCAGGCTGCACAGTCCCTGTGTGTTCTCCCAGTGTCTTTGTTCAAGGAGAAAGTCCGTAGTTCTTCAAACTGCCCTGGGAGGGTGGACACGCTGCTTTCAGGTTCTTGTGTGACAAATGGAGGAGCGGGTGCGGGGGGGGTGGGAGGCCCCCACGAGC